>NC_068447.1:33540415-33840415 GCF_023373465.1 Oncorhynchus keta
CCTGTTTGCAACAAGGCGCTACATTAATACTACAAAACATGCATCCTGTTTGCAACAAGGCACTACAAAACATGCATCCTGTTTGCAACAAGGCACTACAGTAATACTACAAAACATGCATCCTGTTTGCAACAAGGCGCTACATTAATACTACAAAACATGCATCCTGTTTGCAACAAGGCACTACATTAATACTACAAAACATGCATCCTGTTTGCAACAAGGCACTACATTAATACTACAAAACATGCATCCTGTTTGCAACAAGGCACTACATTAATACTACAAAACATGCATCCTGTTTGCAACAAGGCGCTACATTAATACTACAAAACATATGGCAAAGAAATGAACTTTTTGTCCTGAATACAAAGCGTTATGTTTGGGGAAAATCCAATACAACAAATTACAAAAGTACCACTCTTCATATTTTCAAGCAATGGTGTTGGCTGCATCATATTATGGGTATGCTTGCCACCGCCAAGGACTAGGGAGTTTTTTTAGGATACAAAGAAATGGTATAGAGCTAAGCACAGGCAAAATCCTAGAGGCAAACCTGATCAGTCTGCTTTCCAACCGACACTGGGAGACAAATTCATCTTTCAGCAGGACAATAACCGAAAACACAAGGCCAAATATACACTGGAGTTGCTTACAGTTTTGACTTAAATCGGCATGGGAATCTATGGCAAGTCTTAAAAATGGTTGTCTATCAATGATCAACAACCAACTTGACAGAGTTTGAAGAATTAAAAAAAGAATAACGTGCAAATATTGTACAATCCAGGTGTACAAAGCTCTTAAAGACTTACCCAGAAAGACTCACAGCTGTAATCCCTGCCAAAGGTGATTCTAACATGTATTGAGTCAGGGGTGTGAACACTTATGTAAATGTGATATTTCTGAATTAAATGTTCAATACTTCAATACAATCAAGTTGTAGAAATATCTCAAGGATGATCAATGGAAACAGGATGCGCCTGAGCTTCAAGTCTCATAGCAAAGGGTTTGAATACTTATGTAAATAAGGTATTTCTGTTTTAAATTCTTTATACATTTGTAAACATTTCTAAAAACGTGTTTTCACTTTGAAATTGTGTGGTATTGTGTGAGATTATTATTTTTTAGTTTTATTCATTTAGAATTCAGGCTGTAACAAAAGAAAATGTGGAATAAGTCAAGGGGTATGAATACTTTCTGGAGACAATGTACCTGTATCAACCTTACTTCCGGCGCCGACAGAGATGGCCGCCTCGCTTCGCGTTCCTAGGAAACTATGCAGTTTTTTGTTTTTTTTACGTGTTATTTCTTACATTGGTATCCCAGGTCATCTTAGGTTTCATTACATACAGTCGAGAAGAACTACTGAACATAAGCGCAGCGTCAACTCACCATCAGTACGACCAAGAATATGACTTTCGCGAAGCGGATCCTGTGTTCTGCCTTTCACTCAGGACAACGGAATGGATCCCAGCCGGCGACCCCAAAAAACGACTTCGAAAAAGGGGAAAACGAAGCGGTCTTCTGGTCAGACTCCAGAGACGGGCACATCGTGCACCACTCCCTAGCATTCTCCTCGCCAATGTCCAGTCTCTTGACAACAAGGTTGATGAAATCCGAGCAAGGGTAGCATTCCAGAGGGACATCAGAGACTAGAACGTTCTTTGCTTCACGGAAACATGGCTCACTGGAGAGACGCTATCGGAGACGGTGCAGCCAGCTGGTTTCTCCATGCATCGCGCCGACAGAAATAAACATCTTTCTGGTAAGAAGAGGGGCGGGGGCGTATGCTTTATGGTTAACGTGACGTGGTGTGGTGTGGCCAAAACAACATACAGGAACTCAAGTCCTTCTGTTCACCTGATTTAGAATTCCTCACAATCAAATGTAGACCGCATTATCTACCAAGGGAATTCTCTTCAATTATAATCACAGCCGTATATATTCCCCCCCCCCCGCAAGCAGACACATCGATGGCTCTGAACGAACTTTATTTGACTCTTTGCAAACTGGAATCGATATATCCGGAGGCTGCATTCATTGTAGTTGGGGATTTTAACAAGGCTAATCTGAAAACAAGACTCCCTAAATTTTATCAGCATATCGATTGCGCAACCAGGGCTGGAAAAACCTTGCGACGCGACGCATATAAGGCCCTGCCCCACCCTCCTTTCGGAAAAGCTGACCACGACTCCATTTTGTTGATCCCTGCCTACAGACAGAAACTAAAACAAGAAGCTCCCGCGCTGAGGTCTGTTCAAAGCTGGTCCGACTGGGATATGTTCCGTATTGCGTCAGACGACAACATTGACGAATACGCTGATTCGGTGTGCGAGTTCATTAGAACGTGCGTTGAAGATGTCATTCCCATAGCAACGATTAAGACATTCCCAAACCAGAAACTGAGCTAAACGACTACCGCCCCGTAGCACTCACTTCCGTCATCATGAAGTGCTTTGAGAGACTTGTCAAGGACCATATCACCTCCACCCTACCTGACACCCTAGACCCACTCCGATTTGCTTACCGCCCAAATAGGTCCACAGACGATGCAATCTCAACCACACTGCACACTGCCCTAACCCATCTGGACAAGAGGAATACCTATGTGAGAATGCTGTTCATCGACTACAGCTCGGCATTTAACACCATAGTGCCCTCCAAGCTCGTCATCAAGCTCGAGACCCTGGGTCTCGACTCCGCCCTGTGCATCTGGGTACTGGACTTCCTGACGGGCCGCCCCCAGGTGGTGAGGGTAGGCAACAACATCTCCACCCCGCTGATCCTCAACACTGGGGCCCCACAAGGGTGCGTTCTGAGCCCTCTACTGTACTCCCTGTTCACCCACGACTGCGTGGCCACGCACGCCTCCAACTCAATCATCAAGTTTGCGGACGACACAACAGTGGTAGGCTTGATTACCAACAACGACGAGACGGCCTACAGGGAGGAGGTGAGGGCCCTCGGAGTGTGGTGTCAGGAAAATAACCTCACACTCAACATCAACAAAACTAAGGAGATGATTGTGGACTTCAGGAAACAGCAGAGGGAACACCCCCCTATCCACATCGATGGAACAGTAGTGGAGAGGGTAGTACATTTTAAGTTCCTCGGCGTACACATCACAGACAAACTGAATTGGTCCACCCACACAAACAGCATCGTGAAGAAGGCGCAGCAGCGCCTCTTCAACCTCAGGAGGCTGAAGAAATTTGTCTTGTCACCAAAAGCACTCACAAACTTCTACAGATGCACAATCGAGAGCATCCTGGCGGGCTGTATCACCGCCTGGTACGGCAACTGCTCCGCCCACAACCGTAAGGCTCTCCAGAGGGTAGTGAGGTCTGCACAACGCATCACCGGGGGCAAACTACCTGCCCTCCAGGACACCTACACCACCCGATGTCACAGGAAGGCCATAAAGATCATCAAGGACAACAACCACCCGAGCCACTGCCTGTTCACCCCGCTATCATCCAGAATGCGAGGTCAGTACAGGTGCATCAAAGCTTGGACCGAGAGACTGAAAAACAGCTTCTATCTCAAGGCCATCAGACTGTTAAACAGCCACCACTAACATTGAGTGGCTGCTGCCAACACACTGACTCAACTCCAGCCACTTTAATAATGAGATTTGATGGGAAATTATGTAAAATATATCACTAGCCACTTTAAACAATGCTACCTAATATAATGTTTACATACCCTACATTATTCATCTCATATGTATACGTATATACTGTACTCTATATCATCTACTGCACCCTTATGTAATACATGTATCACTAGCCACTTTAACTATGCCACTTTGTTTACATACTCATCTCATATGTATATACTGCACTCAATACCATCTACTGTATATTGCCTATGCCGCTCTGTACCATCACTCATTCATATATCTTTATGTACATATTCTTTATCCCCTTACACTTGTGACTATAAGGTAGTAGTTTTGGAATTGTTAGCTAGATTACTTGTTGGTTATTACTGCATTGTCGGAACTAGAAGCACAAGCATTTCGCTACACTCGCATTAACATCTGCTAACCATGTGTATGTGACAAATACAATTTGATTTAATTTGTAGATGAAAAGCTGCAGTGAAATCGCCCCATAAACTTGACTGATAAGTACTATTATCATGCTTTTAGTTAGGGTAGCATGTCAATTCGTGAATTACAATATTATTATCACTGAATACGTCTCTTATCCTGACATTGAGATGAACTGCGCTATCAGAAAGCCCCAAGGCCTCTTTCACAAGATGCCATTTTACACTATTGTTCAATGAAAATGTAGTCATCAGTATAGAAAGCCAGGCATCTTGGAAGCCTGGTTTATGAGATCAATCTGAGTGTAGCAAGTGTAGCAAATAGCCGGATTGTGTGTTTCAAAGGGAAGGGACTGCCCCCTCTACCCACCTGTCTGTTTGAGACAGCATTCTCAGGACCAGGCACCTATCTCCCTCTCCCACTCCCACTCCCACTCCCACTCCCTCTCCCTCTCCCTCTCTCTCTCTCTCTCCCTCTCCCTCTCTCTCCCTCTCCCCCTTCTCTCTGTCTCTCCCTCTCCTCCTCTCTCTCTCTCTCTCTCTCTCTCTCTCTCTCTCTCCCCCCCCTCTCCCCCCTCTCTCTCCCCCTCTCTCTGTCTCTCCCTCTCCCCTCTCTTTCTCTCTCTGTCTCTTCCCCCTCTCTCTCTCTCTCCTTCTCCCCCCTCTCTCTCTCCCTCTCCCCCCTCTCTTTCTTGATAAAGTACCCTGTTAATGTTCCATTTGTCATGTTAATATTGGTTTCATTGCTTCCAGATGAGCTCCATTTGGACGGAGAGATTAAAGCTGCCATACATCTACAAAATCACTCACTCAACAGATCACTGCCCTGTCAGTTTTTCATTATTCTAGAAAAAACATTTGGAATAACAGCAGGCATCTGCTTATTATTATGCCTATTATTACAACAGTGTGTGTTAAAAGGAAAAGGGAAGTGAAGGAGGAAGCCAGTCCCCCGAGTTATTGGACAATAACCCTGACTCATCCTCAGCATTACCATACTCGCTTATTGAAAAATGATGTATAAGTGTCAAAGGCTACACTAAAAGTCGCAGAGAGAAAATATGGAATGAAACATAAAATATTCTTGAATGTCTTTGCCAAGTGTGCTTAGAGGAGACCCTCAGTACTTAATAAATATGGCCCTGGCCAGCCCTCCTCTTAAACATGCTATCGGCCCAGGGTGCAGTTAGCTCATGAGTTTTATCACCTTCATTAAAAAGACATCAGCTTCCCATACCTTTCATCAATGGATCAGGTGTTCCTCGGGTGGGTTAGGGAATGGGGAGGCTGATAGGGGACGTTGCAGCTGGGCTGGGCACTATCAGGCTATTCCCCTGCTGTCTGAGAGCCCTTGTTAGTAGAGAGCTTTGCCAATTAGGCAGCAGGGGGCTGCCAGCCTCCATAGCTAATAACAAGGTGTATGCTGCTAGCCTGGCTGACTCTTATTAGACCTGCTGCCCCCCCACACACAAAAAAAGGAATGAAAAACTCTCTATCCAAATAAAGGCTCCCATCGTTTCGCTGGACAGAATGTAACAGTTCATTTATTCTCCCCAAACATTTCTTCCCAGTCAAGACATAAAGTCTTTGAAAGACCAGCCAAGGCTCTTAGCGGTTGATAGGAATTCAGGTCAGTGAGGGTTTCACTTCTTTGCGTTTGATTTATTTTTGTCTTTTTTTTCTTTCGTTTTGGGGATAACAGGGTCCCTGCTACCCACATATGTGCGTGAGACTGAGTCTGGCAGATGGGATTGCCTCCTCCAGGAATTCCGTGCTGCTCAGTCAACTCAGACATCTATAATTTCAGTTTCAGTATGTTTTTAAATATCCGGAATGACAGTACCTGTGGTGTACACTGATGGGCTATATTCAGTTTCAGACTGTCTACTTGTTTAACTGGCAAACTGCTGATTTGTCAACATACATTACACCAAAAGGTAACATAATATTGGAGAGAAAATAGGTATTTATTGTAGCGAGCAGGTTGTTCTGTACCTGATGATTCTAATCTTCAGACGTTCTGTGCGAACCCATTAGAGCCTTTTATCAGAGAGACGGAGATACTTTTAATGACCTCCCATTCCCAATCACACATTCAAACTGATCAAAAATGACAGATGCTTCATGACACAAGGCCTTGGCAAAGCAAGACACAGTACCCACTGCACTCAAAACAGTCTCAGGATATTAGGTGTACAGAGATCTTGGAGAGGGCCTTGAGAATTGTGTGGTATGTACTAATCATACCAATCAATGTGCTATAGTCTTGAAGTGTCTTGTTGGCTGACAAGTGTCTAGCACATAATTTTCCTCATCTCTGTTCAAACATGGTTACCATAGCTACATTATGTGGATGAATCAGAGAATATAACTAAGTGTCCTTTGTTTACACTGGACGTTTACTGCTAAATTCACATTCAGTCATTTTTAGTCAGCTACCTGACCATTGGGACGACCAATGAGATTCTAGTAATCTCTTCCCTTTACAGTAAGACATGACTATACTTTCCATTCCTGGAAATGTTTACTTCCTCATTGAAAACCACTTCCTGTGTTTGGAGAGTTCAGTAGCTTCCCAGGGGGGTTGTTTGCCCTTGTGAAATGAGACTTGCTGGCTGGGTCTCTCATCTCGTCTAACACTCAAACACCCACACACACACACAGAGACGCATGTACACACTCACACACGAATATAGGCACACGCACACACACACACACACACACACACACACACACACACACACACACACATGCTAGAATTTTTAATTGACTTTAGCTTTAGGCACAGTTTATTATAGCATTTGTGTACATCAGGACATTTGATTTCATGTCCAGGCCATAACTGCAGCAGGAATGTGAATGCTATATGTGATAACATCCATTACACATGGTGGCATCATAGTTTTGCTGCTTTACTGCGGCTACATTATTTTAGTATGAGAGAAGCTGAGATAGGTGCCAGTGATCCCTGACATGAAACATTCTTCATCACCAGGGGACATGCAACTCACTTGCTGAACAGAGTAGTAGCTAATTGTCCCTAATTTATTTATCTAACTCCTTTATCTGCGTTGCCATGGAGAGTATCAGGTGCTTGTTTTATACACGGCACACAGGACTATATGACTGTTATTTCTATTTCTGTTTCTTTTCTATGTGCTTTGAGAGATTTTTTTGTAATCTTAAGTGTTTCCCTATATATGATATGGTGTGTCATGGCTGGCTATAGCCAGTCGTGTGAAAAGAGAAGCCTCTCTTTCTCCTGGAGCCCCTACTGTGAAGGGCTTGTAGTGTCCCTTCCCTTCCCATTCCTGGAGCTGGATCTCAGCATGCCTGCCTGTCTGGCTGTATGCTGGCCGCAGAGCTGTTTTTACAAGTGCAGGAGTGGCTGCTCCATTGCTCTGCAGTCCGACCGTATAACTAGGCTCTTTTCCTATTCTGGGGAAGTGGAGCGAGTGGAACGTCCCGCACTCCCATGGCCACCTATTAGGTCTCACCATTAGTCCAGCATCAAAGACTGTTTCTCTAGAAGACCTACAGGACACTGTCCCTCTCCTCCATTCTGTCTTTTTCTCTCTCTCCCTCTTTCATTCTCTTTCTCTCGCTTTCTCTTTCTCTGCAATTCTCTCCCTCTCACCCTCTTTTTCATTCCTTCTCTCTCACTCTCCTCTCACTCTCTGCCCTCTCTCTCATACTTACTCCCACTCTCTCTCCCTCCCTCTCTCTGTCTCTTTTGCACCTCACCTCCCCCCTCCCACTTTCTCTCATCTCCATTTCTAATTTACCTTCAGTTGCTGTTCCCTCTTTGTCTAGACTGGGCTTTCATTGGCCACATGGCTCCCCGCGCTTCAACAAATATAACAAATATATACATCAGTGGCTTCGGCTCTAGCAAGTTTTGGCTGCCCTACTGTTGAATCCTCCATACTACTTTTGTGTCGGGCATCCTTTTGCATAGTCGGGTTTGTTGAAGGCCATTTTTAAGCTAGCTGCGCTAGCAGGCCACAGTGGACTGCCTTAGTGTCAGAGGGGGTTTTCCACGGACACTTTGCCGCCATGGCTTTACCCAGAGGGCCAGCCGGAATCATGTCTCCTTCTCCTGTCAGATAGACGGCTGCTTTCAGCTGGTCTACCTTGGATTTCAGAAAGAAGACGTTGAAATGACATTTGTCTTTTTATTAAAAAGAGAGGGTTGCCTCCTTTATTTGTGCAGGTATTCTGGTAAGCCTCTGGTGTGTTGTGTTGCTCTATTTTGTTCTGTGTGCCCCTCTCTGTCAGGGGGGTCCGCTGGGAGAGGGAGTGCAGAGGTGACCTTGAAGTGATGAGTGATGAGGAGTGAGTTAGAGGGAGGCATGTCCCACAGTAGCAGGGTTTCCATTAGCCGGCTTTTGGCCGTTTTTATTTTCTTAAGACGATAAATTCAACTTTTGCCGGCCCCAAAAAAACTATTTGCAAAAAGAATGCTTTTTATTCATTGACGGAAATACCAGTTGATGGAAATACATTTGACCGGTTAATTTGATTCATTTAGTGGCAGTAAATGTCCCTGTGTCCAACACCACTATCACACGTGCACAGCATACTATTGTGAGCGGGATTTCTCCTGCTGCTCCTCAGTTGGTTGTTGCTGGAGTAAAACATGTGCTTTTATTCATTGCGCAACAATTCTAAATGACAGGGGTTAACGGTACATTTAATACTGGTGACATATGTAATGGGGAATTGATGAAATAAATACAAAATCAAAGGGCAAACATTTCACACAATGAAGCAATGAATGTACAAGAGTTGGCTGGAGACAGCTGAGTCATTCTGGAGAGAGACTCGGCCTGTATCTTCTCCATACATCCCTCCCCTTCGTCTTGTCTCAACATTTTAAATTGTACTCAAGACACATTATTTTCACACATATTTCAGATGCTTTTCACTGACAGCTGCTGTTCAATTATCAGCTAGCCTATTGCCAAATTGCGAGCTTCCCAAATAGGCATAGACCTACAAACGTGTGATTTTAAGCAATCCACTGCTATTGTTTATAATAAGCTAATGATCCTCAGTTCATCTTTGCCTAAGTCATGCTTTCTGGATAAGTATTTAGAATTATTTTAGTTATTTCTGTATAGACAGGTGTAATTATATAATTTTGGAAAATGTACTTCCATTTACCTCCCTATTGAACCCACCTCTATGCCATTTCTCTCCTGTTCTATTGAAACCACCTCTATGCCATTTCTCTACTGTTCTATTGGACCCACCTCTCTATGCCATTTCTCTCCTGTTCTATTGGACCCACCTCTATGCCATTTCTCTCCTATTCTATTGGACCCCCCTCTATGCCATTTCTCTCCTGTTCTATTGGACCCACCACTATGCCATTTCTCTCCTATTCTATTGGACCCAACACTATGCCATTTCTCTACTGTTCTATTGAACACACCACTATGCCATTTATCTCCTGTTCTATTGAACCCACCACTATGCCATTTCTCTACTGTTCTATTGGACCCACCTCTCTATGCCATTTCTCTCCTGTTCTATTGGACCCACCACTATGCCATTTCTCTCCTGTTCTATTGGACCCACCACTATGCCATTTCTCTCCTGTTCTATTGGACCCACCACTATGCCATTTCTCTACTGTTCTATTGGACCCACCACTATGCCATTTCTCTACTGTTCTATTGGACCCACCACTATGCCATTTCTCTCCTGTTCTATTGGACCCACCTCTCTATGCCATTTCTCTACTGTTCTATTGGACCCACCACTATGCCATTTCTCTCCTGTTCTATTGGACCCACCTCTCTATGCCATTTCTCTCCTGTTCTATTGGACCCACCACTATGCCATTTCTCTCCTGTTCTATTGGACCCACCTCTCTATGCCATTTCTCTACTGTTCTATTGGACCCACCACTATGCCATTTCTCTCCTATTCTATTGGACCCACCACTATGCCATTTCTCTCCTGTTCTATTGGACCCACCTCTCTATGCCATTTCTCTCCTGTTTTATTGGACCCACCACTATGCCATTTCTCTCCTGTTCTATTGAACCCACCACTATGCCATTTCTCTCCTGTTCTATTGGACCCACCTCTCTATGCCATTTCTCTCCTGTTCTATTGGACCCACCACTATGTCATTTCTCTCCTATTCTATTGAACCCACCTCTATGCCATTTCTCTACTGTTCTATTGAAACCACCACTATGCCATTTCTCTCCTGTTCTATTGGACCCACCACTATGCCATTTCTCTCCTGTTCTATTGGACCCACCTCTCTATGCCATTTCTCTCCTGTTCTATTGGACCCACCTCTCTATGCCATTTCTCTCCTATTCTATTGAACCCACCTCTATGCCATTTCTCTCCTGTTCTATTGGACCCACCTCTATGCCATTTCTCTCCTGTTCTATTGGACCCACCTCTCTATGCCATTTCTCTCCTATTCTATTGAACCCACCTCTATGCCATTTCTCTACTGTTCTATTGAAACCACCACTATGCCATTTCTCTACTGTTCTATTGAAACCACCACTATGCCATTTCTCTACTGTTCTATTGAACCCACCACTATGCCATTTCTCTCCTGTTCTATTGGACCCACCACTATGCCATTTCTCTACTGTTCTATTGAAACCACCACTATGCCATTTCTCTACTGTTCTATTGGACCCACCTCTCTATGCCATTTCTCTCCTGTTCTATTGGACCCACCACTATGCCATTTCTCTCCTATTCTATTGGACCCAACACTATGCCATTTCTCTACTGTTCTATTGGACCCACCTCTCTATGCCATTTCTCTCCTGTTCTATTGGACCCACCACTATGCCATTTCTCTCCTATTCTATTGGACCCAACACTATGCCATTTCTCTACTGTTCTATTGGACCCACCTGTATGCCATTTCTCTCCTATTCTATTGAACCCACCTCTATGCCATTTCTCTCCTGTTCTATTGGACCCACCACTATGCCATTTCTCTCCTATTCTATTGGACCCAACACTATGCCATTTCTCTACTGTTCTATTGAACACACCACTATGCCATTTCTCTCCTGTTCTATTGAACCCACCACTATGCCATTTATCTCCTGTTCTATTGAACCCACCACTATGCCATTTCTCTACTGTTCTATTGGACCCACCTCTCTATGCCATTTCTCTCCTGTTCTATTGGACCCACCACTATGCCATTTCTCTCCTGTTCTATTGGACCCACCACTATGCCATTTCTCTCCTGTTCTATTGGACCCACCACTATGCCATTTCTCTACTGTTCTATTGCCTATGCCATTTCTCTCCTGTTCTATTGAACCCACCACTATGCCATTTATCTCCTGTTCTATTGAACACACCACTATGCCATTTCTCTCCTGTTCTATTGAACCCACCACTATGCCATTTATCTCCTGTTCTATTGAACCCACCACTATGCCATTTCTCTCCTGTTCTATTGGACCCACCACTATGCCATTTCTCTCCTGTTCTATTGGACCCAACACTATGCCATTTCTCTACTGTTCTATTGGACCCAACACTATGCCATTTCTCTACTGTTCTATTGGACCCACCTCTCTATGCCATTTCTCTCCTGTTCTATTGGACCCACCACTATGCCATTTCTCTCCTATTCTATTGGACCCAACACTATGCCATTTCTCTACTGTTCTATTGAACACACCACTATGCCATTTCTCTCCTGTTCTATTGGACCCACCACTATGCCATTTCTCTACTGTTCTATTGGACCCACCTCTCTATGCCATTTCTCTCCTGTTCTATTGGACCCAACACTATGCCATTTCTCTACTGTTCTATTGGACCCACCTCTCTATGCCATTTCTCTCCTGTTCTATTGGACCCACCACTATGCCATTTCTCTCCTATTCTATTGGACCCAACACTATGCCATTTCTCTACTGTTCTATTGAACACACCACTATGCCATTTCTCTCCTGTTCTATTGGACCCACCACTATGCCATTTCTCTACTGTTCTATTGGACCCACCTCTCTATGCCATTTCTCTCCTGTTCTATTGGACCCACCACTATGCCATTTCTCTCCTATTCTATTGGACCCAACACTATGCCATTTCTCTACTGTTCTATTGAACACACCACTATGCCATTTCTCTCCTGTTCTATTGAACCCACCACTATGCCATTTATCTCCTGTTCTATTGAACCCACCACTATGCCATTTCTCTCCTGTTCTATTGGACCCACCACTATGCCATTTCTCTCCTGTTCTATTGGACCCAACACTATGCCATTTCTCTACTGTTCTATTGGACCCAACACTATGCCATTTCTCTACTGTTCTATTGTTCTATTGCCATTTCTCTCCTGTTCTATTGACCCAACACTATGCCATTTCTCTGGACCCACCACTGTTCTATTGGACCCACCTCTATGCCATTTCTCTCCTGTTCTATTGGACCCACCACTATGCCATTTCTCTCCTATTCTATTGGACCCAACACTATGCCATTTCTCTACTGTTCTATTGAACACACCACTATGCCATTTCTCTCCTGTTCTATTGAACCCACCACTATGCCATTTATCTCCTGTTCTATTGAACCCACCACTATGCCATTTCTCTCCTGTTCTATTGGACCCACCACTATGCCATTTCTCTACTGTTCTATTGGACCCACCTCTCTATGCCATTTCTCTCCTGTTCTATTGGACCCACCACTATGCCATTTCTCTCCTATTCTATTGGACCCACCTCTCTATGCCATTTCTCTCCTGTTCTATTGGACCCACCACTATGCCATTTCTCTACTGTTCTATTGGACCCAACACTATGCCATTTCTCTACTGTTCTATTGGACCCACCTCTCTATGCCATTTCTCTCCTGTTCTATTGGACCCACCACTATGCCATTTCTCTCCTGTTCTATTGGACCCAACACTATGCCATTTCTCTACTGTTCTATTGGACCCACCATTATGCCATTTCTCTACTGTTCTATTGGACCCAACACTATGCCATTTCTCTACTGTTCTATTGGACCCACCACTATGCCATTTCTCTACTGTTCTATTGGACCCACCTCTCTATGCCATTTCTCTCCTGTTCTATTGGACCCAACACTGCCATTTCTCTACTGTTCTATTGGACCCACCTCTCTATGCCATTTCTCTCCTGTTCTATTGGACCCACCACTATGCCATTTCTCTCCTATTCTATTGGACCCAACACTATGCCATTTCTCTACTGTTCTATTGAACACACCACTATGCCATTTCTCTCCTGTTCTATTGGACCCACCACTATGCCATTTCTCTACTGTTCTATTGGACCTACCTCTATGCCATTTCTCTCCTGTTCTATTGACCCACCACTATGCCATTTCTCTCCTATTCTATTGGACCCAACACTATGCCATTTCTGTTCTACTGTTCTGTTCTTGACCCACCTGTTCTATTGACCCATTTGCCTCTCCTGTTCTATTGGACCCACCACTATGCCATTTCTCTCCTATTCTATTGGACCCAACACTATGCCATTTCTCTCCTGTTCTATTGGACCCACCACTATGCCATTTCTCTCCTATTCTATTGGACCCAACACTATGCCATTTCTCTCCTGTTCTATTGGACCCACCTCTATGGCATTTCTCTACTGTTCTATTGGACCCACCTCTATGCCATTTCTCTCCTGTTCTATTGAACCCACCTCTATGCCATTTCTCTCCTGTTCTATTGAACCCACCACTATGCCATTTCTCTCCTGTTCTATTGGACCCACCACTATGCCATTTCTCTCCTGTTCTATTGAACCCACCACTATGCCATTTCTCTCCTGTTCTATTGAACCCACCTCTATGGCATTTCTCTACTGTTCTATTGGACCCACCTCTATGCCATTTCTCTCCTGTTCTATTGAACCCACCTCTATGCCATTTCTCTCCTGTTCTATTGAACCCACCACTATGCCATTTCTCTCCTGTTCTATTGGACCCACCACTATGCCATTTCTCTCCTGTTCTATTGAACCCACCACTATGCCATTTCTCTCCTGTTCTATTGGACCCACCACTATGCCATTTCTCTCCTGTTCTATTGAACCCACCACTATGCCATTTCTCTCCTGTTCTATTGAACCCACCTCTATGGCATTTCTCTACTGTTCTATTGGACCCACCTCTATGCCATTTCTCTCCTGTTCTATTGAACCCACCTCTATGCCATTTCTCTCCTGTTCTATTGAACCCACCACTATGCCATTTCTCTCCTGTTCTATTGGACCCACCACTATGCCATTTCTCTCCTGTTCTATTGAACCCACCACTATGCCATTTCTCTCCTGTTCTATTGAACCCACCACTATGCCATTTCTCTCCTGTTCTATTGAAACCACCACTATGCCATTTCTCTCCTGTTCTATTGAACCCACCACTATGCCATTTCTCTACTGTTCTATTGAACACACCACTATGCCATTTCTTTCCTATTCTATTGGACCCACCACTATGCCATTTCTCTCCTATTCTATTGAAACCACCACTATGCCATTTCTCTCCTGTTCTATTGAACCCACCACTATGCCATTTCTCTACTGTTCTATTGAACACACCACTATGCCATTTCTCTCCTATTCTATTGGACCCACCACTATGCCATTTCTCTCCTATTCTATTGAAACCACCACTATGCCATTTCTCTCCTATTCTATTGGACCCACCACTATGCCATTTCTCTACTATTCTATTGAACCCACCACTATGCCATTTCTCTACTGTTCTATTGAACACACCACTATGCCATTTCTCTACTGTTCTATTGAACACACCACTATGCCATTTCTCTACTGTTCTATTGAACCCACCACTATGCCATTTCTCTACTGTTCTATTGGACCCACCACTATGCCATTTCTCTCCTATTCTATTGGACCCAACACTATGCCATTTCTCTCCTGTTCTATTGGACCCACCTCTATGGCATTTCTCTACTGTTCTATTGGACCCACCTCTATGCCATTTCTCTCCTGTTCTATTGAACCCACCTCTATGCCATTTCTCTCCTGTTCTATTGAACCCACCACTATGCCATTTCTCTCCTGTTCTATTGGACCCACCACTATGCCATTTCTCTCCTGTTCTATTGAACCCACCACTATGGCATTTCTCTACTGTTCTATTGGACCCACCTATATGCCATTTCTCTCCTGTTCTATTGAACCCACCTCTATGCCATTTCTCTCCTGTTCTATTGAACCCACCACTATGCCATTTCTCTCCTGTTCTATTGACCCACCACTATGCCATTTCTCTCCTGTTCTATTGAACCCACCACTATGCCATTTCTCTCCTGTTCTATTGAACCCACCACTATGCCATTTCTCTCCTGTTCTATTGAACCCACCACTATGCCATTTCTCTCCTGTTCTATTGAACCCACCACTATGCCATTTCTCTACTGTTCTATTGAACCCACCACTATGCCATTTCTCTCCTATTCTATTGGACACCCACACTATGCCATTTCTCTCCTGTTCTATTGAAACCACCACTATGCCATTTCTCTCCTGTTCTATTGAACCCACCACTATGCCATTTCTCTACTGTTCTATTGAACCACCACTATGCCATTTCTCTCCTGTTCTATTGACCCACCACTATGCCATTTCTCTCCTATTCTATTGAAACCACCACTATGCCATTTCTCTCCTATTCTATTGGACCCACCACTATGCCATTTCTCTCCTATTCTATTGGACCCACCACTATGCCATTTCTCTACTGTTCTATTGAACACACCACTATGCCATTTCTCTACTGTTCTATTGAACACACCACTATGCCATTTCTCTACTGTTCTATTGAACACACCACTATGCCATTTCTCTGCTGTTCTATTGAACCCACCACTATGCCATTTCTCTACTGTTCTATTGAACACACCACTATGCCATTTCTCTACTGTTCTATTGAACACACCACTATGCCATTTCTCTACTGTTCTATTGGACCCACCACTATGCCATTTCTCTACTGTTCTATTGAACCCACCTCTATGCCATTTCTCTCCTGTTCTATTGGACCCACCTCTCTATGCCATTTCTCTCCTGTTCTATTGGACCCACCTCTATGCCATTTCTCTCCTGTTCTATTGAACCCACCTCTATGCCATTTCTCTCCTGTTCTATTGAACCCACCACTATGCCATTTCTCTCCTGTTCTATTGGACCCACCACTATGCCATTTCTCTCCTGTTCTATTGAACCCACCACTATGCCATTTCTCTCCTGTTCTATTGAACCCACCACTATGCCATTTCTCTCCTGTTCTATTGAACCCACCACTATGCCATTTCTCTCCTGTTCTATTGAACCCACCACTATGCCATTTCTCTACTGTTCTATTGAACACACCACTATGCCATTTCTCTCCTATTCTATTGGACCCACCACTATGCCATTTCTCTCCTATTCTATTGAAACCACCACTATGCCATTTCTCTCCTGTTCTATTGAACCCACCACTATGCCATTTCTCTCCTGTTCTATTGAACCCACCACTATGCCATTTCTCTCCTATTCTATTGGACCCACCACTATGCCATTTCTCTCCTGTTCTATTGAACCCACCACTATGCCATTTCTCTCCTATTCTATTGACCCACCACTATGCCATTTCTCTCACTATTCTATTGACCCACCACTATGCCATTTCTCTACTGTTCTATTGAACACACCACTATGCCATTTCTCTACTGTTCTATTGAACACACCACTATGCCATTTCTCTACTGTTCTATTGAACACATCACTATGCCATTTCTCTGCTGTTCTATTGAACCCACCACTATGCCATTTCTCTACTGTTCTATTGAACCACCACTATGCCATTTCTCTACTGTTCTATTGAACACACCACTATGCCATTTCTCTACTGTTCTATTGACCCACCACTATGCCATTTCTCTACTGTTCTATTGAACCCACCTCTATGCCATTTCTCTCGTTCTGTTCTATTGACCCACCTCTGTTCTATGCCATTTCTCTCCTGTTCTATTGGACCCACCTCTATGCCATTTCTCTCCTGTTCTATTGAACCCACCACTATGCCATTTCTCTCCTGTTCTATTGAACCCACCACTATGCCATTTCTCTCCTGTTCTATTGGACCCACCTCTATGCCATTTCTCTCCTGTTCTATTGAACCCACCACTATGCCATTTCTCTCCTGTTCTATTGAACCCACCACTATGCCATTTCTCTCCTGTTCTATTGACCCACCACTATGCCATTTCTCTACTGTTCTATTGAACCCACCACTATGCCATTTCTCTCCTGTTCTATTGACCCACCACTATGCCATTTCTCTCCTGTTCTATTGAAACCACCACTATGCCATTTCTCTCCTGTTCTATTGAACCCACCACTATGCCATTTCTCTACTGTTCTATTGAACACACCACTATGCCATTTCTCTCCTATTCTATTGACCCACCACTATGCCATTCTCTCCTATTCTATTGAAACCACCACTATGCCATTTCTCTCCTATTCTATTGGACCCACCACTATGCCATTTCTCTCCTATTCTATTGGACCCACCACTATGCCATTTCTCTACTGTTCTATTGAACACACCACTATGCCATTTCTCTACTGTTCTATTGAACACACCACTATGCCATTTCTCTACTGTTCTATTGAACACACCACTATGCCATTTCTCTACTGTTCTATTGAACCCACCACTATGCCATTTCTCTACTGTTCTATTGAACACACCACTATGCCATTTCTCTACTGTTCTATTGAACACACCACTATGCCATTTCTCTACTGTTCTATTGGACCCACCACTATGCCATTTCTCTACTGTTCTATTGAACCCACCTCTATGCCATTTCTCTCCTGTTCTATTGACCCACTCTCTATGCCATTTCTCTCCTGTTCTATTGACCCACCTCTATGCCATTTCTCTCCTGTTCTATTGAACCCACCACTATGCCATTTTCTCCTGTTCTATTGAACCCCCCACTATGCCATTTCTCTCCTGTTCTATTGGACCCACCACTATGCCATTTCTCTCCTGTTCTATTGAACCCACCACTATGCCATTTCTCTCCTGTTCTATTGGACCCACCACTATGCCATTTCTCTCCTGTTCTATTGACCCACCACTATGCCATTTCTCTCCTGTTCTATTGAACCCACCACTATGCCATTTCTCTACTGTTCTATTGAACCACCACTATGCCATTTCTCTCCTATTCTATTGACCCACCACTATGCCATTTCTCTACTGTTCTATTGAAACCACCACTATGCCATTTCTCTCCTATTCTATTGACCCACCACTATGCCATTTCTCTCCTATTCTATTGGACCCACCACTATGCCATTTCTCTCCTGTTCTATTGACCACCACACACCACTACATTTCTCTACTGTTCTATTGAACACACCACTATGCCATTTCTCTACTGTTCTATTGAACACACCACTATGCCATTTCTCTACTGTTCTATTGAACCCACCACTATGCCATTTCTCTACTGTTCTATTGAACACACCACTATGCCATTTCTCTACTGTTCTATTGAACACACCACTATGCCATTTCTCTACTGTTCTATTGACCCACCACTATGCCATTTCTCTACTGTTCTATTGAACCCACCTCTATGCCATTTCTCTCCTGTTCTATTGACCCACCCACCTGTTCTATTCTATGCCATTTCTCTCCTGTTCTATTGGACCCACCTCTATGCCATTTCTCTCCTGTTCTATTGACCCACCACTATGCCATTTCTCTCCTGTTCTATTGACCCACCACTATGCCATTTCTCTCCTGTTCTATTGAACCCACCACTATGCCATTTCTCTCCTGTTCTATTGAACCCACCACTATGCCATTTCTCTCCTGTTCTATTGACCCACCACTATGCCATTTCTCTCCTGTTCTATTGAACCCACCACTATGCCATTTCTCTCCTGTTCTATTGACCCACCACTATGCCATTTCTCTCCTGTTCTATTGAACCCACCACTATGCCATTTTCTCCTGTTCTATTGAACCCACCACTATGCCATTTTTCTCCTGTTCTATTGGACCCACCACTATGCCATTTCTCTACTGTTCTATTGAACACACCACTATGCCATTTCTCTCCTATTCTATTGGACCCACCACTATGCCATTTCTCTCTGTTCTATTCTGAAACCACCACTATGCCATTTCTCTCCTGTTCTATTGAACCCACCACTATGCCATTTCTCTACTGTTCTATTGAACACACCACTATGCCATTTCTCTCTCTATTCTATTGACCCACCACTATGCCATTTCTCTCCTATTCTATTGAAACCACCACTATGCCATTTCTCTCCTATTCTATTGACCCACCACTATGCCATTTCTCTCCTATTCTATTGGACCCACCACTATGCCATTTCTCTCCTGTTTTCTCTACTGTTCTATTGAACACACCACTATGCCATTTCTCTACTGTTCTATTGAACACACCACTATGCCATTTCTCTACTGTTCTATTGAACCCACCACTATGCCATTTCTCTACTGTTCTATTGAACCCACCACTATGCCATTTCTCTACTGTTCTATTGAACACACCACTATGCCATTTCTCTACTGTTCTATTGGACCCACCACTATGCCATTTCTCTACTGTTCTATTGAACCCACCTCTATGCCATTTCTCTCCTGTTCTATTGACCCACCTCTATGCCATTTCTCTCCTGTTCTATTGACCCACCTCTATGCCATTTCTCTCCTGTTCTATTGGACCCACCACTATGCCATTTCTCTCCTGTTCTATTGGACCCACCACTATGCCATTTCTCTCCTGTTCTATTGAACCCACCACTATGCCATTTCATTTCTCCTGTTCTATTGAACCCACCACTATGCCATTTCTCTCCTGTTCTATTGACCCACCACTATGCCATTTCTCTCCTGTTCTATTGAACCCACCACTATGCCATTTCTCTCCTGTTCTATTGACCCACCACTATGCCATTTCTCTCCTGTTCTATTGAACCCACCACTATGCCATTTCTCTCCTGTTCTATTGAACCCACCACTATGCCATTTCTCTCCTGTTCTATTGGACCCACCACTATGCCATTTCTCTACTGTTCTATTGAACACACCACTATGCCATTTCTCTCCTATTCTATTGGACCCACCACTATGCCATTTCTCTCCTATTCTATTGAACCCACCACTATGCCATTTCTCTCCTGTTCTATTGAACCCACCACTATGCCATTTCTCTACTGTTCTATTGAACACACCACTATGCCATTTCTCTCCTATTCTATTGGACCCACCACTATGCCATTTCTCTCCTATTCTATTGAAACCACCACTATGCCATTTCTCTCCTATTCTATTGGACCCACCACTATGCCATTTCTCTCCTATTCTATTGGACCCACCACTATGCCATTTCTCTACTGTTCTATTGAACACACCACTATGCCATTTCTCTACTGTTCTATTGAACACACCACTATGCCATTTCTCTACTGTTCTATTGAACCCACCACTATGCCATTTCTCTACTGTTCTATTGAACACACCACTATGCCATTTCTCTACTGTTCTATTGAACACACCACTATGCCATTTCTCTACTGTTCTATTGGACCCACCACTATGCCATTTCTCTACTGTTCTATTGAACCCACCTCTATGCCATTTCTCTCCTGTTCTATTGGACCCACCTCTCTATGCCATTTCTCTCCTGTTCTATTGGACCCACCTCTATGCCATTTCTCTCCTGTTCTATTGGACCCACCACTATGCCATTTCTCTCCTGTTCTATTGGACCCACCTCTATGCCATTTCTCTCCTGTTCTATTGAACCCACCACTATGCCATTTCTCTCCTGTTCTATTGAACCCACCACTATGCCATTTATCTCCTGTTCTATTGAACACACCACTATGCCATTTCTCTCCTGTTCTAATGAACCCACCACTATGCCATTTCTCTACTGTTCTATTGAAACCACCACTATGCCATTTCTCTCCTGTTCTATTGAACCCACCACTATGCCATTTATCCCCTATTCTATTGGACCCACCACTATGCCATTTCTCTACTGTTCTATTGAACACACCACTATGCCATTTCTCTCCTATTCTATTGGACCCACCACTATGCCATTTCTCTCCTGTTCTATTGAACCCACCACTATGCCATTTCTCTACTGTTCTATTGAAACCACCACTATGCCATTTCTCTCCTATTCTATTGGACCCACCACTATGTCATTTCTCTCCTGTTCTATTGAACCCACCACTATGCCATTTCTTTCCTATTCTATTGGACCCACCACTATGCCATTTCTCTCCTGTTCTATTGAACCCACCACTATGCCATTTCTCTACTGTTCTATTGAAACCACCACTATGCCATTTCTCTCCTATTCTATTGGACCCACCACTATGCCATTTCTCTCCTATTCTATTGGACCCACCACTATGCCATTTCTCTCCTGTTCTATTGAACCCACCACTATGCCATTTCTCTACTCTTCTATTGAACACACCACTATGCCATTTCTCTACTGTTCTATTGAACACACCACTATGCCATTTCTCTACTGTTCTATTGAACCCACCACTATGCCATTTCTCTACTGTTCTATTGAACACACCACTATGCCATTTCTCTACTGTTCTATTGAACACACCACTATGCCATTTCTCTACTGTTCTATTGGACCCACCACTATTCCATTTCTCTACTGTTCTATTGAACCCACCTCTATGCCATTTCTCTCCTGTTCTATTGGACCCACCTCTATGCCATTTCTCTCCTGTTCTATTGGACCCACCTCTATGCCATTTCTCTCCTGTTCTATTGGACCCACCACTATGCCATTTCTCTCCTGTTCTATTGGACCCACCTCTATGCCATTTCTCTCCTGTTCTATTGAACCCACCACTATGCCATTTCTCTCCTGTTCTATTGAACCCACCACTATGCCATTTATCTCCTGTTCTATTGAACACACCACTATGCCATTTCTCTCCTGTTCTAATGAACCCACCACTATGCCATTTCTCTACTGTTCTATTGAAACCACCACTATGCCATTTCTCTCCTGTTCTATTGAACCCACCACTATGCCATTTATCCCCTATTCTATTGACCCACCACTATGCCATTTCTCTACTGTTCTATTGAACACACCACTATGCCATTTCTCTCCTATTCTATTGGACCCACCACTATGCCATTTCTCTCCTGTTCTATTGAACCCACCACTATGCCATTTCTCTACTGTTCTATTGAAAACACCACTATGCCATTTCTCTCCTATTCTATTGGACCCACCACTATGTCATTTCTCTCCTGTTCTATTGAACCCACCACTATGCCATTTCTTTCCTATTCTATTGGACCCACCACTATGCCATTTCTCTCCTGTTCTATTGAACCAACCACTATGCCATTTCTCTACTGTTCTATTGAAACCACCACTATGCCATTTCTCTCCTATTCTATTGGACCCACCACTATGCCATTTCTCTCCTATTCTATTGAACCCACCACCACTATTCTATTGTCATTTCTCTCCTGTTCTATTGAACCCACCACTATGTCATTTCTCTCCTGTTCTATTGATTTTTTCAACACACACACACACACACACACACACACACACACACACACACACACACACACACACACACACACACACACACACACACACACACACACACACACACACACACACACACACACACACACACGCACACACACAGGCACACACACACACACACACAAACACACACACACACACACCAACAACAACAACAACAACAACAGCAACAAGAAAGAATCAATACACCCACAGGTAAAGCAGCAGAGGCACGTGAGAAAAGCCTTCAAAATCATGTCTTATCTCGTCTCTTAAACAAAACGCATTTAAACCACTTAGCAATACAATAGTTAGGATCATTAGAAAACTATGCAAGTATTGTTTTGGAAACATACTTCAGAAATTATGTCATTAGGTTTGTTGGTAGTTTAGGTGCCTTTCATGCTAACCACAGACATGCAGATGTATCCTATGGGAAAATATAATTCCACAATCATCTGCCACTTTCCCTGTCTGGGACTGTTTATGCCCTCTCTCTCTTCCCAATAAGCGAATAAGCTGCTGCTGTAACTGGGCCTTTGGGAGTTGAAGGGAACCAACGGTTGGCAGAAGGGCCCAAACAGTAGTACTTGGCTAAGTGAGTTGGATCTGCTGTCTCTTTGAGGGCATTCGCTTGCCGTCGGGACGGCGCTAGGTCGCGACGTGGAACCCCTGGATGCCCTGTTGCTCCCCGGGCCCATCTGTAGCCTGGCCCGGTCCCGCCTCTCTCTTCAGCTCCTCTCCGCCTTTTCCATGCGCTGACATTTTTATCCTCCTGTTAAAAACTTTTAACGGCCCATTATCTAAGAGGAAGGAATGCTGCTTTAATTGCCTGGTCGCTCCAAACGCACATTGTGTTGAGTTCCAGATGAACATAAATGACTGCATTAGAGGACTGTAACTGTGGTTGGATATGAACATTGAGACAAACAAAACTGTTCTCTGGGCAGCATGTGTAGGTCTATTTCTCCATTCATTACATCCTGTCCTCTCTTTAGATGTGACTTTTTCTTTGGAGGGAAGTGTCCCTGTACAGTAATCGTCAGAGATGCACAGAACAGGAATGTATTTGTTGAAAGCTCTTGAGAAATGTTTAGCATCTTTTACTTTGTCCCACTGCGCTTTCAAAGTATTAGCCTTGAGCCTGAACACTATTGTGTCTGGAGCAGGAGCTGGAGCAGAGAGGGAGCAGGAGCTGGAGCAGAGAGGGAGCAGGAGCTGGAGCAGAGAGGGAGCAGGAGCTGGAGCAGAGAGGGAGCAGGAGCTGGAGCAGAGAGGGAGCAGGAGCTGGAGCAGAGAGGGAGAAGGTGGTTCTAGATGAGTTAGCTTTGGGCTGCTGCGGTGGCACTGCAGCACAGTAGTCCCTGAGTTACAAGCCTCTCCTGAGTGTCTGGTGTACAGGTCACGACCTGGTTGGTTGGATATTTCTGCTGTGGCTAAGTCGCTTCTGGGGAAAAGGTCTCTTTTTCTCTCTCTTACTGTTCTTTGTGCTAATTGCCGGGTGTTCTTTTTTCCACCACTGCAGTCAGTGGTTTTTGATGATCGCTCTCCGTGTTCAATAGTGTGAGAACCAATGTCTAGCCTGTCCCCTGGTAACCATTTGGAAGGTTCCCCTCTGGCTCCATGACTTTAACCCATATTGCTTATCCAGCAATCCGTCTATAAAGTGCCCTGTGATATTTGTGTTGGTTTCTACACATAGAGTTATGTCTTATGGGTCTTGTTTCAGTGGACTGCTGGTGTTCGCAGGCCACAGTTCCTTATTTTCCTCCATCACTTCTCCCAGTTACTTTGCGATGGGCCATTTTTCTTTCTGCATCCCTATTATTTATTTATATTTCATTTCTCGACAAGAGACCCCGCATAAATTACAATAGCTGTAGTAGTAATGATAAAAACTGTAGGTATTTGGCAGCCAGTTGAAGGGAACTGCAGAGGGTGGTTCCATAGCATGGCCAGGGAGAAAAGGGCCATTGTGTCAGCACTTTGGCTTTTATAGGTCCTCAGAGAGAACAGGGCCCAGTTTCTGGCCCCTGCCCGACCAGCTATTGATGGATGGGTCTGCGGTATTAAGGGAGAGGGGTGTCAGATAGGTCTCATATAGGTGGAGAGAGTGTGGGGGGATTTTGGGGATGTACGTTGTGACCCTGGTAAGTGATCTTGAGTCTCTTAGGGGCTGCCAAGTGGGAAACTCTATCCCTCTTTGTGTTCACAGACGTCTGCCTGTGTGTTGGGTTCACCTCCCGTCTGCCTGTGTGTTGGGTTCACCTCCCCTCTGCCTGTGTGTTGGGTTCACCTCCCCTCTGTCTGTGTGTTGGGTTCACCTCCCCTCTGTCTGTGTGTTGGGTTCACCTCCCCTCTGTCTGTGTGTTGGGTTCACCTCCCCTCTGTCTGTGTGTTGGGTTCACCTCCCGTCTGCCTGTGTGTTGGGTTCACCTCCCCTCTGCCTGTGTGTTGGGTTCACCTCCCCTCTGTCTGTGTGTTGGGTTCACCTCCCTCTGTCTGTGTGTTGGGTTCACCTCCCCTCTGTCTGTGTGTTGGGTTCACCTCCCCTCTGTCTGTGTGTTGGGTTCACCTCCCCTCTGTCTGTGTGTTGGGTTCACCTCCCCTCTGCCTGTGTGTTGGGTTCACCTCCCCTCTGTCTGTGTGTTGGGTTCACCTCCCCTCTGTCTGTGTGTTGGGTTCACCTCCCTCTGTCTGTGTGTTGGGTTCACCTCCCTCTGTCTGTGTGTTGGGTTCACCTCCCCTCTGCCTGTGTGTTGGGTTCACCTCCCTCTGTCTGTGTGTTGGGTTCACCTCCCTCTGTCTGTGTGTTGGGTTCACCTCCCCTCTGTCTGTGTGTTGGGTTCACCTCCCCTCTGTCTGTGTGTTGGGTTCACCTCCCCTCTGTCTGTGTGTTGGGTTCACCTCCCTCTGTCTGTGTGTTGGGTTCACCTCCCGTCTGCCTGTGTGTTGGGTTCACCTCCCCTCTGCCTGTGTGTTGGGTTCACCTCCCCTCTGTCTGTGTGTTGGGTTCACCTCCCCTCTGTCTGTGTGTTGGGTTCACCTCCCCTCTGTCTGTGTGTTGGGTTCACCTCCCCTCTGCCTGTGTGTTGGGTTCACCTCCCCTCTGCCTGTGTGTTGGGTTCACCTCCCCTCTGCCTGTGTGTTGGGTTCACCTCCCCTCTGTCTGTGTGTTGGGTTCACCTCCCCTCTGTCTGTGTGTTGGGTTCACCTCCCCTCTGTCTGTGTGTTGGGTTCACCTCCCCTCTGTCTGTGTGTTGGGTTCACCTCCCGTCTGCCTGTGTGTTGGGTTCACCTCCCCTCTGCCTGTGTGTTGGGTTCACCTCCCCTCTGTCTGTGTGTTGGGTTCACCTCCCCTCTGTCTGTGTGTTGGGTTCACCTCCCGTCTGCCTGTGTGTTGGGTTCACCTCCCCTCTGTCTGTGTGTTGGGTTCACCTCCCTCTGTCTGTGTGTTGGGTTCACCTCCCCTCTGTCTGTGTGTTGGGTTCACCTCCCCTCTGTCTGTGTGTTGGGTTCACCTCCCGTCTGTCTGTGTGTTGGGTTCACCTCCCCTCTGTCTGTGTGTTGGGTTCACCTCCCCTCTGTCTGTGTGTTGGGTTCACCTCCCCTCTGTCTGTGTGTTGGGTTCACCTCCCCTCTGTCTGTGTGTTGGGTTCACCTCCCGTCTGTCTGTGTGTTGGGTTCACCTCCCGTCTGTCTGTGTGTTGGGTTCACCTCCCCTCTGTCTGTGTGTTGGGTTCACCTCCCCTCTGTCTGTGTGTTGGGTTCACCTCCCGTCTGTCTGTGTGTTGGGTTCACCTCCCGTCTGCCTGTGTGTTGGGTTCACCTCCCTCTGTCTGTGTGTTGGGTTCACCTCCCTCTGTCTGTGTGTTGGGTTCACCTCCCCTCTGTCTGTGTGTTGGGTTCACCTCCCCTCTGTCTGTGTGTTGGGTTCACCTCCCTCTGTCTGTGTGTTGGGTTCACCTCCCTCTGTCTGTGTGTTGGGTTCACCTCCCCTCTGTCTGTGTGTTGGGTTCACCTCCCCTCTGTCTGTGTGTTGGGTTCACCTCCCGTCTGCCTGTGTGTTGGGTTCACCTCCCGTCTGCCTGTGTGTTGGGTTCACCTCCCCTCTGTCTGTGTGTTGGGTTCACCTCCCCTCTGCCTGTGTGTTGGGTTCACCTCCCCTCTGTCTGTGTGTTGGGTTCACCTCCCCTCTGCCTGTGTGTTGGGTTCACCTCCCCTCTGTCTGTGTGTTGGGTTCACCTCCCCTCTGCCTGTGTGTTGGGTTCACCTCCCCTCTGTCTGTGTGTTGGGTTCACCTCCCCTCTGTCTGTGTGTTGGGTTCACCTCCCCTCTGTCTGTGTGTTGGGTTCACCTCCCCTCTGTCTGTGTGTTGGGTTCACCTCCCCTCTGTCTGTGTGTTGGGTTCACCTCCCTCTGTCTGTGTGTTGGGTTCACCTCCCCTCTGTCTGTGTGTTGGGTTCACCTCCCCTCTGTCTGTGTGTTGGGTTCACCTCCCCTCTGTCTGTGTGTTGGGTTCACCTCCCGTCTGCCTGTGTGTTGGGTTCACCTCCCGTCTGCCTGTGTGTTGGGTTCACCTCCCCTCTGTCTGTGTGTTGGGTTCACCTCCTCTGCCTGTGTGTTGGGTTCACCTCCCCTCTGTCTGTGTGTTGGGTTCACCTCCCTCTGCCTGTGTGTTGGGTTCACCTCCCTCTGTCTGTGTGTTGGGTTCACCTCCCGTCTGCCTGTGTGTTGGGTTCACCTCCTCTGTCTGTGTGTTGGGTTCACCTCCCCTCTGTGTGTTGGGTTCACCTCCCTCTGTCTGTGTGTTGGGTTCACCTCCCGTCTGCCTGTGTGTTGGGTTCACCTCCCGTCTGCCTGTGTGTTGGGTTCACCTCCCCTCTGTCTGTGTGTTGGGTTCACCTCCCGTCTGTCTGTGTGTTGGGTTCACCTCCCGTCTGTCTGTGTGTTGGGTTCACCTCCCCTCTGTCTGTGTGTTGGGTTCACCTCCCGTCTGTCTGTGTGTTGGGTTCACCTCCCCTCTGTCTGTGTGTTGGGTTCACCTCCCGTCTGCCTGTGTGTTGGGTTTGGCATGGAGCAGTGTGAAAGGACTGTTGAATTCCAACTTCTGCTTGAGTTTCCCCAGCACTGACCTCCTGAGGTTTACTGCACCTTAACTTAAAGAGGGTGTGTTGTTATATGGTCAGTGGACTCCAGTCGTCGTCCCTGTACTTAATGTGTCTCAACCACTGTGGTGGAATGGGTTTTTTGTTCTGAGTTGACCCTCTGTCCTCGGTCTGTTTTTACAGTCAGTGTCTGATTGCTCAGCCTCTCCCATCTTTCTGACTGGGCCACATCACCCCTTTTACGGATCAGGAAAGCAAAAGCTGGGAAGCTTGTCAGAAATGCTGAATCCTGACATCGTAAGACCTCTTAACAGACTTTAGGTGATGGACAGCACTAATGCGACCCATCAACACCCCCGTTGATTCTTGCATCCTCAGCTAGACAAAAAAAGTAGAGAGGGACCTGGAAACATATCTGTCTCTCTGACATCAGCCCCAACTAAGTGAAACTAAATAAAAGGGCCAGTTCAGTTTGTTGGCACGACACATGGAAAACAAGAGGGTATAATTATGGAAGGCTATGAAGGCAGGCGTTAAAGTACATAAATAAGGCATTAAGGATAAAACTAGGCTCAGCTCTTGTCTCTTTGCCATGGTTCGTCAGCACATTTACAGTGACAGTATTTTCTCATCATCACATCATACAGTATGTCCACAGGGCACGCACTTGAAAACTGTAGCATGATTGTCCATGTAGGGTACATCGCAGTCCTCTATAGCATGTAATATATAATAATAACACAATTACCAATTAGCAGACATCTTTATCCAAAGCTCCTAACAGTAGTGTGTGCATATGTTTTTGTATGGGTGGCCTGGCCCTTGGGTAGTTCTGAGATGTACTTACGGTCATGTACACATGTATAGTGCAGTACTTTTAACCAGAACCCTTCAGGTCCTTGTCAAAAGTAGTGCACTAAATATGGAATAGGGCACCATTTGGTGTCCTATAAACACATAGAGGTAGAGGAGGGACAGGGGTGAGGGATGAGAGATGTGTTTGGTTTTTAATGAGATAGTGGGTTTGGGGCTTGTCTCTACAGCTGTAATAGTGACATTGAGTCAAATCTCTGCCTGTGCTCTATAAAGGTGTCATCCATAATACATAGTAGCATAACTCTCTCCTATCTGTGATATCTACTGTAGTCCTCATCCTCCACATACAACACCCGTTCTGCCAGTCACATTCTGTTAAAGGTCCCCAAAGCACACACATCCCTGGGTCGCTCCTCTTTTCAGTTCGCTGCAGCTAGCGACTGGAACGAGCTGCCACAGACACTCAAACTGGACAGTTTTATCTTAATCTCTTCATTCAAAGTCTCCATCATGGACATCTTACTGACAGTTGTGGCTGCTTTGCGGGATGTCTTGTTGCCTCTACCTTCTTACCCTTTGTGCTGTTGGCTATGCCCAATAATGTTTGTACCATGTCTTGTGCCGCTACTATGTTTTGTTGCTACCACGTTGTTGTCATGTTGTGTTGCTACCATGCTGTGTTGTCATGTGTTGCTGCCATGTTATGTTGTTGTCTTAGGTCTCTCTTTATGTAGTGTTGTCTCTCTTCTCGTGACGTGTGTTTTGTCCTATATTTATATATATATATATATATATTTTTTTTTTTTTAAATCCCAGCCCCCGCCCCCACAGGAGGCCTTTTGCCTTTTGGTAGGCAGTCATTGTAAATAAGAATTTGTTCTTATCTGACTTGCCTAGTTAAAATAAAGGTTAAATAAATACAAATACCACTGACTCCTGTTATAATTTATAACACAAGTGAGACCTGGGATGGAATCCTCTTCAGTCGTGGAAGGTGTTGCACAAGTAACCTTCATACATACATGAGATCAAAATGATGTGTCTGCATGGCTCTTTGAGTGTAGCTTTGAATGGCTAAAAAAAACTCAGCTTTTGTAAGATGGCTGTATATAATGGAGTCCAACAAAAGCATCCCTTTGTTGGGTTTGGACAAATAATGGGTCCATGCATCCACAGAAAACTGACCCATTTTAACTGAACCAAAGCATTGTGGTTAGAGTGTAGTTAACCTCTGAAATGTGCTGTGTGTTTTTTAGGCCTCTCCTCGCACGCCTCTGAGTTTGAAGAATGTGGCTGAAAGTTTAAATGTCTCCTTAGTGTCCTCTTTCCGGTTAGGGATTACCTCAATTAAGCTTACAGGACTTCAGGATCAACTCCTGGTGGGAGTTAAATCCTTTCTCTAGGCGGGCTAGTTTTTATAGCCTGGCACAATGTGTTCTAACAGGATATCATCAACACTGGACATTTGGAACATGGACAACTGTGGATGTCAGTCACCAGGAGCAGACAGGGTTAGGGAGTCTGTGTGTGTGTGTGTGTGTGTGTGTGTGTGTGTGTGTGTGTGTGTGTGTGTGTGTGTGTGTGTGTGTGTGTGTGTGTGTGTGTGTGTGTGTGTGTGTGTGTGTGTGTGTGTGTGTGTGTGTGTGTGTGTGTGTGTGTGTGTGTGTGTGTGTGTGTGTGTGTGTGTGTGTGTGTGTGTGTGCGGGTGGGCTGGAGGCTGGTGGGAGGAGCTATAGGAGGACAGGCTCATTGTGATGGCTAGAATGAAAGAAATGGAACAGTATGAAACATATGGAAACCATATGTTTGACTCCGTTCCATTCCAGCCATTACAATGAGCCTGTCCTCCTATAGCTCCTCCCACCAGACTCCTCTGATGTGGGCGTGGCATCTGGACAAGGAGTAGTAAGTAGTACAATCTATCAGGTCACCTCTAACTCACTCTTCTCCCTGCAGTGCGATCAGAGGGCACCAAGGAGGGCCCCACCTGCATGGATAAGAACCATGGCTGTGCTCACATCTGCCGGGAGACACCAAAGGGAGGCATCGCCTGCGAGTGCAGGCCTGGCTTCCAGCTCACCAGGAACATGAGGGACTGCAAGTGTAAGTGGACCCCCTGCTCCCCTCTACACACAAAGCAGAGTCATTATAGTATGACTCCATATAAATCACTTATTATTACGGAGGGAGGAGCAGAACATTCAGCTCATTCTACCTTCCAATAGATGCATCCAACAGATTTTTAAAACAGCGTATGAAACCGGTTGTTTCCAAGTGATTCTGTCAGTTTATCACACCAAATGATTTATACCGTCTGATAATTGACACAAATAGAGTAACTAAGGGAGCGGTCAGCAGGTTTCTGTGAGACAGAGCCATTGTGATGGACAGCACACACTTCCTGTTGCCTTGCAACAAGGCTCATCCTGTCAGGGCTGGGTGCGGGGCTGATGGGGGATTTGCCTGTGTTTGGGTAAGGATTGGAGAAGTGTTATTCCAAAAAAAAGTGACAGCCTAGGAAAAGGGCAAACGGCGCGGGGGTAGTAGAGTGCAGACAGAATGGAGGAGGAAGCCTTGGCTCTCACCCTCTGGCAGTCTGACATCGCAGGTGTATTGAGAATGCTAATGTCTACACAATCAACACACCACAAACACACTCACACGCGCACACACACACACACACACACACACTAAAAAAGCGGTACTCTCACTCCAATATGAGTCCCGTGAGAATCAAACTCTGCAGTTCTGCTCCATTCCACTAAGTAGGTGATGGTTTAGGGGTGTGAGTTCCTTCACACCAAGGTGTGAATGGGAGGACTGCCTAAACGTCTCCATCACACCGAGGTTGAGAGGGTGATGATGTCACAGCACACAGATGACAGTGCAGCATGTTCCTTCTGCTCTAACTGTGTGCTCCTTGACAGTGACCTGTAACTACGGCAACGGGGGTTGCCAGCACATCTGTGAGGAGACGGACCACGGCCCCAGATGTGCGTGTCACATGAAGTTTGCCCTGCACACTGATGGAAAGACATGTGTAGGTGAGTCGTTGTGGAGGATAACTACCTGAAGGATGTGCTCTGAGATAGAATATGACATGTACTGTATCAATCATATCCACAACGGTACATATTACCAGGTAGTTCCAGAGGCATCTACATCGCCAAGAGTCGACTTCTGCTGCTTTGGCTATTACACACAAAGACAAAAGCTATGCCTCTCTCTGCTGCAGCCTACAGATGTGACCTTCTCTCTCTCTCTCTTTCTCTCTCTCTCTCTCTCTCTCTCTCTCTCTCTCTCTCTCTCTCTCTCTCTCTCTCTCTCTCTCTCTCTCTCTCTCTCTGGCTGCATTAGCTCTTTCCTCTCTCCCTGCTTCGCTGGACACTGTGCTTCCTCAGCTTCCGCTTCACCAACCCAATGCTGCCAGCCTCTACTTTTTGGGCCTTTGGTCAACTCCTCAATGATGTTACACTGAAAGTATACCTAATCAAAGCCAACCTAAACCTTCATTGACATTTGTAAATGTTGTTTTCTATGGTTGACATGAAGTAATTAAATTGAGGCTGTGTAGAATGACCCATGGAAAGAGACACGTTGAACCAGATTGATTGGTGTTTTCTGTCAGGTGGATACATAGCATATTTTTAGTTCAGCTTTTGCTGTTTTGTAAGTGAATCGAGGCTGTGGAAAGGCTGGTTGGCTGGTGTCGGTGGCTGGTCAGCTGTTTTGGTTGACTGGTTGGCTGGTTTCAGTGGCTGATTGTCTGGCTGGCTCAGGTTGTCTAGTCCCTCCGCCCTCCACCACGGTGCTGATGAGATCCAGGCCCATGTCAAGGCCTGGTCAACCACCCTATCATTACCACTGTACTCTAGCGAGGCTGCCAGGACGCCACAAAGTCTGCCGTGGCCAAATTCGATGTCTGAGCCACCATTACCAAAACCGAAGAAATCTGCGCCTGACGTGACAGATTAGGGAGCGCTCAGGCAGTTAGGGTCTTGAGTTTCCCTCCACGTGCTCTGGAGGTATGGTGGATTGCGGAGGAGGGAGACAAGGGGGACGGGGAGTTGTGGTAGCAGCCCACTCTGCGGTTTGGTGCTGATGCACTCCATCTCTCCAAGAGGCACTATTAGTTAATATAACCACAATAAAATAAACAAACCGCCAAACGAGCCCCTCACAGCAGGCTGACTGACAGGATGATTGGGACTGCTTCAGCCAGGCACTAACATTACTAAAGACAGCCAGACAGCACAGACTGGGAGATGGAGACTCCCAGTTAAAATTAATTTCCTCAGTGAAAATGTGACCAAATAACAATGTGAGAGTTTTTTGTTATAGCAGTAATGGAGGATGATTCAAAACCGAAAAACAACCAAAGCAACCTTTATGTAAATTAGACTATTCTGTTCATATAGCCCCAATATACTAGACTACAGTAGTTGAATTGAACAGTGACTACCACTTCAATGCTCTCAGTCCCATGAATAACACTGGAACAGGACCAACTAAACCATTGTTGACCATAGTAGTCCTACAGTGTCTATTGATTTCGTTGTTGTTTTTTCGTTTTTTTAAAACTCATTGTGGTGATGCACTGTGCCACTGCTTCATTAATTCTGTTGTCTCAGTCTCTCCACCCAAACTCAGTCATCATTCACTGGGCAGTGCAAAGCACTCTTCTATTTGAAACATTTTGCCTTTCATCTTTCCTATCAGTCACTTTTAGTGCATTGTTGGGGGTTTCGAGTTTATGGGGCAAGTCTCAACACATTTACTTCTGCATGCTGTAAACGTACGTATCAGTAGAGCTCCCGGATATGGAGAAAAACACACACATCAAATTAGCATGGTGCGATATATCTAAACATATAGCTTACTTATTCCCATCTCTGTCACAGACACGCAAATAAGCACACACACACATACAGTCAGTAAGTGATGTACTGTATGATCTGGTTTACTGTAAGGGAAACTCATCAGATTACCAAATCAAACGTTCCATCAAAGTTGGATTAACACACTGTAAACTTCCCTGCACGTCTGGTCCCCAGTGTGTTTGCACATACAGTACGTTTCTGTAAAGCAAAGCGTAACAAAACAGAAAGGAGCAGCTATCATGTGGAAGTATACAAGCTGTTAGTACAGCAGGTCATAGACCTCTCCAAATAACAGGCAGATGCAGACATGCTCAGGATCTGCATCATCTTAGAGGCTAGTCACACTATGCCACACACACACACACACACACACACACACACACACACACACACACACACACACACACACACACACACACACACACACACACACACACACACACACACACACACACACACACACACGCAAACACACACACACACCAACAGTGGTAGAAATACTTGTCATACTTGAGTAAATGTAAAGATGCCTTAATAGAAAATGACTCAAGTAAAAGTGAAAGTCACCCAGTAAAATACTACTTGAGTAAAAGTCTAAAAGTGTTTGGTTTTAAATATACTTTTGTATCAAAGGTAAATGTAATCGCTAAAATATTCTAAAATTGTTTGGTTTTAAATATACTTAAGTATCAAAAGTAAAAGTATAAATCCTTTCCAATTCCTGATATTAAGCAAACTAGATGGCACATTTTTTTTATTTTTTAAATGTACTGATAGCCAGGGGCACACTACAGCACTCATACATACAAAGCATTTCTTTTTGGTGAGTCCGCCAGATCATAGGCAGTAGGGAGGACCAGGGATGTTCTCTGTTTGGTGAGTCCTCCAGATCAGAGGCAGTAGGGATGACCAGGGATGTTCTCTTGATAAGTGTTTGAATTGGACCATTTTCCTGTCCTGCTAAAAATTAAAAAATTAACGAGTACTTTTGGGTGTCAGAGAAAATGTATGGAGTAAAAAGTACATTATTTTATTTAGGAATGTAGCGGAGTAAAAGTAAAAGTTGTCAAAAAATAGAAATAGTGAAGTACAGATACCCCTAAAAACCACTTAAGTAGTACTTGAAAGTATTTTTACTTAATTACTTTACACCTTTGCGTACATACACACACACACACACACACACACATATATGCGCACACACTCACGCATGAGTAAAACAATCTGAGATACCCAAAATATTTTCGGCCTATGCTGGCATGCTGGCATGGAATCACCCAGTCATATTGGCATATCCATTGCAACAGAGGATGTAAACAGTGCATGCTGTGTGTGTGCGGTCTCCTCGATGAGGTAAAGAATTCTCAACGGTTCTCATGCGTTTCTATGAAAACAGAGAGTGACATGTGTAATCCCTAATTCACCTGAATGACACCAGAGGAATACATGTTCTAAGCATGTGGAAGAGAGTAGAGTGTCACACAACATTAACACAACAGTATCACCATGCTCTGAGATGCCACAACTTCTTATTTTTAACCCTGAATGCCTGGCAGCAAAGCATGATGGTAAATCTTCTCTTACCAACCACTAACTACTGTATATGACTCTTGCTATAATGGCTTGCAGAGTTTGCACTAACTTGGCTTTACCTCTAGTCTGCCCCCTTCTTGAACGTGAGGCTCTTGTATGTGCATGATTGCATGGTGTGGGTTTCTGCCTTTGTCTGCCTTTGTCATTAGAGGTGACCCTCTGGTTCTAGCGAGTTATCTATCATAGCCATTTTCTGTTTTGATTTAGAATGTACACAACATTGTCTGGCCAGCCATCCATTCATTATCAATAGTACAATTAGTATCAATAGTTTTGCCCTTGTGACAAATCAATGGTTTTCTGCAACTCCTCTGGGCATTGATTCTGAGTGTTTCATCTGGGAGAGATAGATGGCTTATGTGTTTCATGAATATGCTTAGTGAACCCAGAAATGGGGGCATTGAACAGTACACCACTAAAGTACGGTATTATATACATAGAGGATTATTCTTATGAGGACATCTCAGATGTTCGGCCCATGTTTCTAAATGGAGCACTAAAGCAGTATTTTTGCAATGTATGTGTATATGTGTGCGCAGGGGAGAGGAGTGTCCAGAACCAGGCAGCCCCACAGCTGTTCCCCAATGGTAAATATCTCTGTTCCTCTGGCTCCTCTGGCTCCTCTCTGGGGGGCTCCACTGACCCCCTGACTCCTCCTGACTGCGCCCCTCTGTCCTTCCATATGGGTGTGGGGTGTAGGCCGGCCGACCCGGGGGAAACTAACTAACCTAACACACATTGCACCCCTCCCAAAGGGGCATCATCCCTCTCTGACCCCTGACCTTTGGCACCTCCCCACCTTCCTCTTCCTTCTGTGAATGCCCTTTCAATAACAATGGTGGCTGCCCATGTCAAACCACGCCTTTTCAAAACACAGCTGCTGTTAAGAAAATAAGCCTTCAACTTACCAGCACAAAACAATATGATGAAAATGAAAGATAGATAAGAGATATATGGGATGTATTGAATGCTACAATATAGAGACTTTAGAATAGACTTCCTGGTTCTGTATCATAGAGCAGCCCTTCCCTACCTAGAGTTAATCCCTGTCCAATCTGTTCTGTCTGAGCCTTTCATAAACTTTCTATGCCTCCTTTGAGGGCTGCATGTGGATGTGCTGGTGAAAGCCAGGCTAAGTGAATAGCCCGACTCAAAGTCCTCAACCTCTCTCTTCCAATTACTGTGATGGCTCTTTAGAAACAGGCCAGGCCAAGGGCCCTGATGTGTGTTTGTGTTTTGATACAACTGCTAGGAAGAGAATTAAGCCCTGAGCTGTGCCGAGCACCTATCCGTGGCCGGTTTTGGAATGCTTTCACAGAGTGTTAGTGCTTGAGAGGGAGCCAGTGGCACGGCCATGACTTGACACTCAGCCACACAATAGACTGAACATAGAATACCTCTCTGTTCTAATGTTTTACGTATTCTTCCACTTGGAGAAATGTACATTACAGGTTTGATGTTTTTCAACATTACTCTTAACATTTAAGATTGGGTGTAGAGTGTAAAACAGTCACTCTCTTGCTGTATAAATTATGCTGTTATGATCTGACAGAAGTGACAAGAAAAATAAGCAGAGAGAGAGAGAGAGCGAGAGAGAGAGAGAGAGAGAAGAAGAAGACGGAGGGAGAGCGGGAGAGGAGGATGAGAGAGAGAGAGAGAGAGAGGAGAGAGAGAGAGAGAGAGAGAGAGAGAGAGAGAGAGAGAGAGAGAGAGAGAGAGAAGAGAGAGGACAGAGGGAGAGGGAAAGGGAGGGAGAGAGGAGAGGGAGAGAGAGAGAGAGAGAGAGAGAGAGAGAGAGAGAGAGAGAGAGAGAGAAGAAGACAGAGGGAAGGACGAGGGAGAGAGAGAGGGAGAGGAGAGAGAGAGAGAGAGAGAGAGAGAGGAGAGAGAAGAAGACGAAGAGGGAGAGCGGGAGAGGAGGAGGAGAGAGAGAGAGAGAGAGAGAGAGAGAGACAGAGAGAGAGAGAGAGAGAGAAGAAGACAGAGGGAGAGGGAGGGAGGGAGGAGAGAGGAGGGAGAGAGAGAGAGAGAGAGAGAGAGAGAGAGAGAGAGAGAGAGAGAAGAAGACAGGGAAAGGGAAAGGGAGGGAGAGAGGGAGAGAGAGAGAGGGTAGAGAGATAGAGAGAGAGAGAGAGAGAGAGAGAGAGAGAGAGAGAGAGAGAGAGAGAGAGAGAGAGAGAGAGGGTAGAGAGAGAGAGAGAGAGAGAGAGAGAGGGTAGAGAGAGAGAGAGAGAGAGAGAGAGAGGGTAGAGAGAGAGAGAGAGAGAGAGAGAGAGAGAGAGAGAGAGAGAGAGAGAAGAAGACAGAGGGAGAGGGAAAGGGAGTGAGAGAGATAGAGAGGGGGAGAGAGAGAGGGAGAGGAGGAGGGAGAGAGAGTGAGAGAGAGAGAGAGAGAGGGGGAAATAGATCATTGTGAGTGAGTTACCATGGTGGCTCATGCTTTCTGCTGAGGTTTCAGTCAGCTCAAACTGAGCTCAAAGAGCATTGCTTAATGAGCCCAGAAATCCATACAGCCAAGTCTGACTAAAGCTCGCTCTTGGGGTTGCTTTCAAAGCTACAGCAGTAAAGGAAATTTGCAAACCATTTTCAGGGGCTGTTATCGTCCTATTGTTTTTTTATTATTGAAAAAGCATTCCCTACATCATTTTTCTTCCATCTGAAATAACCTTTTTGTGCACTATTTTCAGAATAACCCAATTCTAACTGCATGTCTGCTGCAAGGTGAACTCAGAGGCTTGGGTTTGGAGGAGTGTGTGTGTGTGTTTCTTTGTTGTTGTTCAAATAAACCACACATAACTCAATGCTGATTTCTCATTTTTAATGCTTATAAAATCTTTGGTTCAACTATCCAATTGATGGTAACAGCCACTTTGGGCTTGATGCCTATGTCCTCCCAAAATCAAATGTATTTTATTGGCAGCCAGCAAGCGGTATGTCGCCCCTTGGCAAACAACCAAAGCTTATCACCACGTAGGTGTAATTTGGCAGTCAAATGACAAAGCTTTGTTATTGCTTCAGGGAGATAGGTACACTGTACATTACATCAACATCTGGAACTGATGCAAATCAACACCGTACATATCAGAGCCTTCATATTGTGAATATTTACTAAAGTCTGCCCATATAACCCAATACACTGAGTGTGGACGTGGCTGGACTGCATCCTGTATCCAGAAAACACAACCCACACACATACCAGAGCGTGTCTCCCTCTTCCTTTTTGGCAAGCCATAATCATCATAAATATTTCTCTACCCTCATGATCATTAGTGTTTGGTGTGATACTGCCTCTCTTAGCGTTTTGGAGGCATGTCGTGACAGTGCTGCATCACCCGGTCTGCCAACTCTCAGTGCCTCACAGACAGTGTGCGACTTGGACAAACACACTGGCTGTGCCACTCTCCCCCGCACAGCACCACCGTGGTTCGCTAGGAATGCTCTCTCTAACCCAGCGCAGCGCCCATGGACTTTCACAGGATGGCTGAGTCATGGTCTTTAGGTTACAGCCAGAGCCAGCCCCAGGCCCATATCAGCACCAAACTGCTTGGGATCTCTGTCACAGTGTCGCCGTGATGCCACTGTCTTCGAGATGTGAAACAAGCAATAAACACTTTAACACTTTCTCCCACCTAAATAGCATTCCTTGATCTATGACTTGCAGTAGAGTTGATGTGTATCAAAGGGGTTTGGTCTGCCCCATCATGGCTGCTCCCTGTAGCACAGTTTCATGTTAGCTTAGGTATTCCCCACAGAGATCCAGTTATTCTCTGTGGAGACTGGGGCAGCTGTGCTTCCTCTGTGGTGCCACGTGTGAGAAGCCCTCTCCACACCAGTTTCAACCCTCTCAGCAGTCTGCGGTGAAGCCCACGACCAGGCCAGCTGTTCTGGTGCACTTTATGAGATAGGCTCTTGGGTATTTAATAGACCTAGTTTGTGAAATAACTGCCGACTGGTATCCCTCAGCTTATTAGAGGAAAAGTGATGCTATGTGCTTCTCTAAGAGTGACCAGATGCCCTTGTAGCAAGGTATCGTGATTTCCCCGAGTAGATCAGGTTTTGTTTTTCAATGGTGTTATTTCTCCAGAGTGTTTGAAGCTTTTGGCGATGGCTGCCAAAAGCCTGTTCCTGCTCGCAGACGGACACCAAGCTCTTTAAAGTGCTAACACATTTCTTCTCTTCTGCTTCTTGTTGAAAGTCAGTCTTCTCTGTGAAACGTGTCAGTGTCTAGAGAGGAGCTGGAATACCCTCCCTTCCCTGACTAAATGACCTCCATTCTTCAAATCAATCAGGCTAACGCACGGACTGGCCTGGTGAAATTGCTTTTTTATCCCCAAAATGCCTGGAAGCTCTTGTCAAAGCCAGGGTAAAAAATATATATATTTTGACCTCAACTGTCTGGAGGAAGAGCTGCCGGCCTCATGAGAGGAGTTGGTTGATGTCCTGTGAGGAAGTTGGGGGAGGAATGGGGGTGGGGGGAGTTTAACTCACCTTTTCCCAAACGCAGCCAAACATCCACGTGTGCACACACTCATTTGTTTATGTCTTGACACTATGTTCTTAGTACTCTGATCCTCTATCATTCATAGTATCATGTGTTGCATTATCTAACTGTGCTCTCTTGTTCACTTCTCTTGTTCCACACAGGAGCCAACTACTGAAGCACTTTCCTGTCTCTTCTCTGTCTTAGTATTATCCTCTTTGGAACTGCATTGTATAATAGACATCTTTTTAAAAGGATAATGAAAAGCATCCGGTTTTGGGATCAGTTCCACCACCTATAGATCCCGGTGTGTGTTAACTGTGATGTACTGCATGTGTGTTTCTCTCTGCAGAGACGTGTGCAGTGAACAACGGTGGCTGTGACAGCACGTGTCATGACGCGGTGACCGGAGTCCGCTGCAGCTGTCCTGTTGGCTTCACTCTCCAGCCAGACCGCAAGACCTGCAAAGGTGACCTAACACACATACACAAAGCCAGTCTCCCACTCTCACTTCTCACCACTCATCCTCTCAAACAGCAACTATCCACCTGTCAATGACATTATCTCCACCCCTTTCACATTGTCAATCATACAGTCTCCCAACCTCTCACACATACAATGTGTTATCACTAGACTTAACCCACACTTTGTCCTTCATGTTCTAAAGCATAGTATTCTGTCAGTCACCCTGTCAATCATTATTGCTTACTGCCCCACCACACACACACACACACACACACACACACCACACACACACACACACACACACACACACACACACACACACAGTGGCCATGGAGAGCAGGGACCTGACACTCTAATCAGAGATGCATTGTTGAGGCGTGTAGGACTGCTGCTGTCTGGTTCCCCAGTGGCGCCTTGCCACCCTGCTCTGCCTCATCTCCTCTGTCTCATCGGAAGCCTCTGCCTCTGTCACAGCTTTGGGATTGGGATAGAGTGGAGAGTTGAGGTCTTTTAAAAAAAAATCTTTTACCTTTATTTAACCAGGCAAGTCAGTTAAGAACACATTCTTATTTTCAATGACGGCCTGGGAACAGTGGGCTAACTGCCTGTTCAGGGGCAGAACGACAGATTTGTACCTTGTCAGCTCGGGGGTTTGAACTCGCAACCTTCCGGTTACTAGTCCAACGCTCTAACCACTAGGCTACCCTGCCGCCCCAGGTCTAATGATGCCAACACTTCAATACTGTGTATATTCAAATGACCCTGCTCTTCTGGGTACTGCTTTGGCAGCACATCCATTTGTCAAGCTACCCATATGTTGTTTCTGTCAAATACAAATAGCTTGATATCCCCACAACTTATCAAAAGCTGTTCTTAATTTATACAAACAAGAGCATGGGAGTAAGAACGTTTTAGATTAGAAGTACCTTTCAAGGAGATGATAACAAAGAGAGAGAGAGAGAGAAAGAGAGAGAAGAGCTCTGTGGAGAAACTCAAGACTGTTGATGCTGCCAAAAAGCCTAGAATAGGAGTCTGCTTCCCCTTCAGTACTCATAACGTTACGCTAACAACTCTGATAAAAGTACATTGGGTTTATTAGTTTGGTTTGAGAGGAAAGAAAAGGAAAACAACCTCAGACAGCACTGGCAAGAGAAAACAGGGGCCTGCTGCGGGCAAGGGACCTCTCAGGGGGAGAGTTGAAGAGAGAGACAGGAGAGAATTATTATTTTATTCAATTTCTGATGCATTCATTTTAACCAGATGATGTACTAAACTGTCCCTCAAGAGACGGAAGCTTCATTTACAATGATGATTCAGAGTTAGTCTGATCGAACTTGCCAGTCCAAGTCCCGATCAAAGCCCGGGTGAGCCATATAATGTATTGATTTGTTATTCACGATGAAAAGAATGGTCGAGCTGTGGTGAGGCTGTGCTGCTGAGACATAGTTCTCCCCTTGCTGTCTCTGTAAGAGCTGTGATCTATTCTAAACACATACAGACCCAGATCATACCCGTCCCAGATCTAAGGAGAAATCCCTGATGCACTTTCCCTGTGCATCTCTCTCTTCTCTCTCTGGGATGGATCTCCAGTCATCCGTGTGGATCATCGTACTCTACTTAACACCCCGACTGCTCGGCCCCAGAGTCATCCATCCCACATACATATTTCAGCCCTCAAACACACACCACATCCTTGCCCTCTATCTCTCTCTTTCTTTCTTTCTTTCTTTCTTTCTTTCTTTCTTTCTTTCTTTCTTTCTTTCTTCCTTTCGTTCTTTCTTCCTTTCGTTCTTTCTTCCTTTCTGTCTTTCTTTCTTTCTTTCTCTCTCTCTCTCTCTCTCTTGCTCTCTCCCCCTCGCCCTCTCTACTGCACTTTCTCTTGTTCTTTCTCTCTCTTCCTGTCTGTGCATTGGAGTGAGTTCTCTGCAGTATGTGTTTTCTGTCCTCAGACATTGACGAGTGCCGCCTGAACAACGGGGGATGTGACCACGTGTGTCGGAACACAGTGGGCAGCTTCGAGTGCAGCTGCAAGAAGGGCTACAAGCTGCTGACCAATGAGAGGACTTGCCAAGGTAGGAACCCATCACTCCAACCAATCATCGGCTACCGCCTGTTCTGTGTGCCCTTCACCTAATGACATAGATTTAGATGGTTATGAGTTAGGCAGGTTGTTTAGTCACCCTGTTACTGAGGTGAATGGCAAGGTAATAGTATTGTCGTGATAATAATAAGTAGTCTTACTCCTCCCTAATTGTTTTGGCTTCAGCTTGCTGAGAGGAGCTGCCAAACCAGGCCTCTCTCTCGCTTGTTTGTTTCTAAGATTCGGCGGTAGCCGTAGTTCAGCGGGAGCCAGGGGAGCCACCCACAGAACAAATAAACAGTTTGCCATGCAGACCTACTACTACAGGTGTGGAATAAGTGCTCTAAGTCTAAAAAACCTCTGGGTCTTGACTTGGGCAAGCCATCTCCCTCCCAAACATCTGGCACTGCTAGGAAGAGAAGTCAAGGCAAGAACTATGGAACTATGGAAATGAGTGTATTGATGTGGTCAATCAGGATCAAGGCTGGTACATATCAGTGACATGCCTTGGGCTCACAATTGAAACACATCATCCTAAACATGCACATCTATGCCAAGTATGGGTATTTAAAGTGTATGCTGTCCAACTCACTGTAAAGAGACCAACTGTTTCTGTAATTGAAGTTGAGAACGTGTTAAGGTACATCAATCTGACTATTTGGGGGTTAGCACTTTCTCTCCTTATTTGGAATCTATCTAGATAATGCTGTCATTTTGCAGATGCTTTTAGCCAAGGCCTCTCACATTTAACACAAACAATATGACCCAAGGGAGAATTGAAAACAAATCTTTAATGTTCCTGTGGCACTTCCCAACAACCAACTCAGTCACATGGTCTTGGGAATATTCCAAGCTGAGAGGAGGAGGGTGATGTTGTGTTGTATGTGAGTGGGGCTACTTAGGAACAGTGTTGAGATTGTTAGGAACAGTTTGTTTTGTCTGCAGAGTAGGGTGTTGATAAAACTGGCCTCCAGTTGAGTGAGGCGTTGTCAAGCCAACATCCTCGGCGGCACCCCTGTGCTAGGCTTCACCACACCACACCCCACCACACTACACTACACTACACCACACCCCACCACACTACACTACACCACACCCCACCACACTACACTACACCACACCCCACCACACTACACTACACTACACTGCACTACACTACACCACACCACACCACACTACACCACACCACACCCCACCACACTACACTACACTACACTACACTACACTACACTACACCACACTACACTACACTACACTGCACTACACTACACCACACCACACCCCACCACACTACACTACACTACACTACACTACACTACACTACACCACACCCCACCACACTACACTACACTACACTACACTACACTACACTACACTACACTACACTACACTACACTACACCACACCCCACCACACTACACTACACTACACTACACTACACCACACCACACCCCACCACACTACACATACACTACACTACACTACACCACACCACACCCCACCACACTACACTACACTACACCACACCCCACCACACTACACTACACTACACCACACCCCACCACACTACACTACACTACACTACACTACACTACACCACACCCCACCACACTACACTACACTACACTGCACTACACTACACCACACCCCACCACACTACACTACACTACACTGCACTACACTACACCACACCCCACCACACTACACTACACTACACCACACCCCACCACACTACACTACACTACACCACACCCCACCACACTACACTACACCACACCCCACCACACTACACTACACTACACCACACCCCACCACACTACACTACACTACACCACACCCCACCACACTACACTACACCACACCCCACCACACTACACTACACTACACCACACCCCACCACACTACACTACACTACACCACACCCCACCACACTACACTACACCACACCCCACCACACTACACTACACTACACCACACCCCACCACACTACACTACACTACACCACACCCCACCACACTACACTACACTACACCACACCCCACCACACTACACTACACTACACCACACCCCACCACACTACACTACACCACACCCCACCACACTACACTACACTACACCACACCCCACCACACTACACTACACTACACCACACCCCACTACACTACACCACACCCCACCACACTACACTACACTACACCACACCCCACCACACTACACTACACTACACCACACCCCACCACACTACACTACACTACACTGCACTACACTACACCACACCACACATCAACACACCACACCACACCCCACCACACTACACTACACTACACCACACCCCACCACACTACACTACACTACAATGCACTACACTACACCACACCACACCACACTACACTACACCACACCACACCACACATCACCACACCACACTACACATGACTGTAAGTCGCTTTGGATAAAAGCGTCCGCTAAATGGCATATATTATTATTATTATTACACTGCACCACACTACACCACGCAACACTATACCACACTACAGTACACCACACCACACCCCACCACACTACACCACACCACACCACACATCAACACACCACACCACACTACACTGCACCACACTACACCACGCAACACTATACCACACTACAGTACACTACACCACACCACACTACACCACACCACAGTACACTGCACCACACTACACCACACAACGCTACACCACACCACACCACCCTACACTACATCACACTGCACAACAGTACACAACAGTACACCACACACCAGTACACTACACCACACCACACCACACATCAACACACCACACCACACTACACTGCACCACACTACACCACGCAACACTATACCACACTACAGTACACTACACCACACCACACCACACTACACCACACCACAGTACACTGCACCACACTACACCACACAACGCTACACCACACCACACCACACCACCCTACACTACATCACACTGCACAACAGTACACAACAGTACACCACACACCAGTACACTACACCACACCACAGTACACCTCACGACAGTTAACTACACCACACCACACTACACTACAGTACACTACCCTACACCACACCACACTACACAACACCACCCTACACTACACTACACCCACACCACACCACCCCACACCAAAGTACACAACACTACACCACACTATAGTACACTACACCACAGCACAGTACACTACAGTTAACTATACCACACCACACCACACTACACCATACCACACTACACTACCGCATACCACACAACACTACACCACACCCCACTACACCACACCACACCCACACCACACTACACTAAACTACACCACACTACAGTACACTACACCACACTGCACTACAGTTAACTACACAACACCACACCACACCACACTAAGCCACACCACACCACACTACCACATCACACCACACCACACTATACTACACCATACTACACCCACACTACACCACACCACACCACCCTACACTACACTACACTACAATATACCACACCACACTACAATACACCGCACCACCCTACACTACACTACACTACACCCACACTACCCTACACCACACTAAACCACACTACACCCACACCACACCACTCTATACCACACCACACTACACCCACACCACACCACCCTACACTACACCACATTACACCGCACCACACCACAGTACACTACACTACACCACACCACACCACAGTACACTACACTTAACTACACCACACCACACTACACTGCCACACACTACACCAAAACTACACTATACCACACCACACTACACTACACTACACCCACACCACCCTACACCACTCTATACCACACCACACTACACCCACACCACAGTACACTACACCACACTACACTACAGTTACCTACACTACACCACCCTACACTACACTACACCACACCACACCACACCACACCACACTTCACTACAGTACACTACCCTACACCACACCACACTACACTGCCCCACACCACACCAAAACTACACTATACTACACCATACCACACTACACCACACCACACTATACTACACCATACTGCACCCACACCACCCTACACCACACCACAGTACAATACACTACACCACAGTACACCACACTACAGTACAGTACACTACCCAACACCACACCACACTACACTGCCACACACCACACCAAAACTACACTATACTACACCACACCACACTATACTACACCATACTGCACCCACACTACACCACACCACACTACACGACACTGCACCACCCTACACTACACTACACTACACTACACCCACACCACACTACACCCCACTACACTACACCGCACCACACTACACTACAGTACGGTACACCACACTACACCACACTACACTACACCACACCATACTACACCCACACTACACTACACTGCACCACACTACACCACACTACACTACACTACACCACACAACACCACACAACACCACACCACACCACACTACACCCACACCACACCACACTACACCACACTACAGTACACTACACCACACCATACTACACCCACACTACACCACACTACACTACACCACACAACACCACACAACACCCACATCACACTACACCACATCACACTACACTACACAACACTACACTGCACCACCCTACACTACGCTACACCACACCACACCACCACCACCCCACACCACACTACATCACACCACACCCACACTACACTACAGTACACAACACCACACCACACTACACCACCCCACACCACACCAAACTACACTACACTACACCACACAACACCACCCTACACTACACTACACCACACTACACTATACCACACCACACTACACCACACCACACCACAGTACACTACACTACACGACACCACACTATAGTTAACTACACTACACCACACCACACTACGCTACCCTACACCACACCACACCACACGACCCCACACCACACTAAACTACAACACACTACACCACACGATACTACACTACACCACACCACAATACACTCCACCACACTACACCACACCACACTATACTACACCATACTACACCACACCACACTACACCACACAACGCTACACCACACCATACCACCCTACACTACACTACACTACACCCACACCACCCTACACTACATCACACTGCACAACAGTACACAACAGTACACCACACACCAGTACACTACACCACACCACAGTACACCTCACTACAGTTAACTACACCACACTACACTACCCTACACCACACCACACTACACAACACCACACCACACCACACCACCCTACACCAAAGTACACAACACTACACCACACTACAGTACACTACACCACAGCACAGTACACTACAGTTAACTATATCACACCACACCACACTACACCGTACCACATTACACTACCCCATACCACACAACACTACACCACACCCCACTACACCACACCACACCACACCACACCCACACCACACTACACTAAACTACACCACACTACAGTACACTACACCACACTGCCCTACAGTTAACCACACCACACTACACCACACCACACTACACTAAGCCACACCACACCACACTACCACATCACACCACCCTACACTACACTACACGACACCCACACTACCCTACACCAAACTATACCACACTACACCCACACCACACCACACCACACTACACCACACGACAGTACACTACACCACACTACACCACACCATACTACACCCACACTACACTACACCACACCACACTACACTACACTGCACCACACTACACCACACTACACTACACTACACCACACTACACCAACACCACACAACACCCACATCACACTACACCACACCACACTACACAACACGACACTGCACCACCCTACACTACGCTACACCACCACCACCCCACACCACACTACACACACCACACTACACCCACACTACACTACACCACACCACACTATACCACACCAAACTACACTACCCCACACCACACTACCACACCACACTACACTACCCCACACCAAACTACACTACACTACACCACACAACACCACCCTAAACTACACTACATCACACTATACCACACCACACTCCACTACCCCACACCACACCAAACTACACTACACCACACGACACCACCCTACACTACACTACACTACACCACACCACACCACACCACACCACACCACACTACACTACAGTACACTACCCTACATCACACCACACTACACTGCCCCACACCAAAACTACACTACACCACACCACACTACACCACACCACACTACACTACACCACACGACACCCACACTACACCACACAACACTACACCACACCGCACACCACTACACTACACCAAACCACGCGACACCACACTACAGTTCACTACCCTACAGTACACTACACTACACCACACTACAGTATACTACACCACACTACAGTACACTACAGTACAATACACTACAGTGCACTACACCACACTACACTACACCACACTACACTACACCACACCACTCTACACCCACACCACACCCACATCACACTACACCGCACGACACTACACTACACTGCACCACCCTACACTACGCTACACCACACCACACCACACTACACTACACTACACCCAAACTACACTACACCCACACCACACCACACTACACTGCACCACACCACACTACACCCACACCACACCACAGTACAGTACAGTACACTACACCACACTACAGTACACTATACCACACTACACTACAGTACACCACACTACAGTTAACCACACCACACTACACCACGCCACACTATACTACACCATACTACACCCACACTACACCAAACTACACTATACTACACCACACGAAACCACACCATACTACACTACACCACACCACACCGCACTACACTGCACCACACCACACTACACTGTACCACACCACAGTATACCACATCACACTACACCACACCACACTACACTACTCCGTACCACACTACACAACACAACACTGCACCACCCTACACTACGCTACACCACACCACACCACCACCACCCCACACCACACTACATCCCACCACACTACACTACAGTACAGTACCCTACACCACACCACACTACAATGCCCCACACCACACCAAAACTACACTACACCACACTACACTACACCCATACAACGCCACACTACACTGCACCACACCACACTACACCCACACCCACACTACACCACATTACACCACACAACACTACACCACACCGCACACCACTACACTCCACCACACCACTACACTCCACCCCACCACACCACACCACACCACACCACACCACACCACTCTACACTACACCCACACCACACCCACACCCACACCCACATCACACTACACCACACTACACTACACCGCACCACACTACACTACACCACACTACACTACACCCAAACTACACTACACCCACACCACACTACACCACATTACACCACACAACACTACACCACACCGCACACCACTACACTCCACCACACCACTACACTCCACCACACCACACCACACCACACCACACCACTCTACACTACACCCACACCACACCCACACCCACACCCACACCCACATCACACTACACCACACTACACTACACCGCACCACACTACACTACACCACACTACACTACACCCAAACTACACTACACCCACACCACACTACACTACACTACACTGCAACACACCACACTACACCACACCACACTGCACCACACCACACTACACTACACCACAGTACACCACATCACACTACACCACACCACACTACAGTACTCCGTACCACACTACTCTACACCACACCGCACCGCACCACACTACACTGCACCACCCTACACTATGCTACACCACACCACACCACACTACACTACAGTTAACTACACCACACTACACCACACCGCACCACACTACACTGCACCACCCTACACTATGCTACACCACACCACACCACCACCACCCCACACTACACTACACTACACTGCACTACACTACACCACACTACACTACACGACACCACACCACACTATACCACATGTAGGTGTAGGTGGCATGTACATGTAGGTGGCAGACTGACTGACTGACTGACTGAGTGGGCCATGAAAGGGAGCCATAGGATTCAGCAGGTCTATAGTGTGATTCTAGTTGACTACTGGCTTTTTAGTGCTTGTGATTCCTCCCCTCCCCCTCCTATTTTTTAATTAGATGTTTTGACCTTCAAGATATCATGTTTAGGTAGTCCCACATGACCGAACCAGCCACTTGGCTTTTGCTCAATAACTGTGACATCTTATATGCAGCAGACAGATAGCAGACAAAACATCGCACCACCACAAGCGCAACAGAGTATCACAGCAGAACAGGCTGAATATACTGCTTGGACATTTTTTCTTAGCTGTGTTTTTCATGCATATCTTTTTTTGAGTGGACAATGTCCTAAGATCAACAGCAATATACTCATTCTTAGTTAAGCGGTGTGTGGCCAGCACTTTCTCAGGCCCCGCTGGGTGACTGGAGCAGGGGCTATATCCCAGCTAGCTGAGATCTGGCCTGGCTGGCCATTGTTATTGGGAGGTTTGGGGTGCAAAAGGGAAGAAGGAAATGTGGTGAGCATGAAGCCAAATAACACTCATCTACCCACTTAAAGCCAGTGTCATGAGTGAATAAAAGAGCTAGAAACTCAATCAAAAGAAGTCCTGCCTTATCATAGATGTGGCTGTGCTGTAACATTCTGTAAAAAAAAAAAAGACCTACAGTACAGAAAGTGCATAGTACAGTGTTGGGACATATAAACTGAACTTCACAACCTTTTATCTTGGTTTGAACAGTCAGTGTTTCCCAGATGACAGAGGACCACGCATGGTCCATCAATCAAGACGTGACATGTCTGGCCCGGCCAGGTCCAGGGCCTGGAGGCATTCCTTACCCCTTCCTGCCCCCTGTCCTCCCCCATCCCCTGCTGATCCCAATGAGGGCATGGTGGGAGTGCCCTTATCAGATCCTACTAGGTCTTCCTCAGAAGGAGCATCACTGATAAAGGCCTTATCTACTCTGTGTAAACAGCCGCGGCCAGGCATTGTTTCACCGTTCTATTGTTGTAAGATCTATTTGTTCTGAAGGAGTGTTATTTTGTGTAACTGAGGGGGGAAGAGATGAGGTGATGGGGTGAGTCGTAGGCCAGTCTGGGACACTGTGGGTCTGCGACGGAGGAGGATTGTCGAAAGAAACCTTTTTTCTTTTCATCAGTCTCTTTCAATCTTACACCGTAGGGGCGATATGCCTGGCACCCCATAAATAACACACTTACAGAAATGTAAGATTGTTCAGATTGAAGGGCAAGACGAGGGTGTTTCTGTTTGTATTCTATTCAAAAACAGCAGCCACTGTTCTTTCAGTGTGTCTCTCATCTCTGGTCCCGTGTCCCCTTGCACGTACATGGGCCTCTAGCCCTGCCAACCCCTGCATACCTCACTGTACCTGCTGGTAAACAACGACCGTAGTCCCAGGCATCCTGACACATCCATGCCCATCCCTTGCTTTGTACAGTGTAGTACAATACGTTGCAGGTTGCTTCTTCCCATGGAATCCTATTGATCAGAGATTAATAGAATATGTCCCAGCAGCAAAGCATGTCCCCAGTCAACACCAGTCCTGAGATGGTGGCTTGCATCCCAATATCCCAGAAGAGTGCCTTCAAATAAAACAAATTATTCTAGTTCATTTCTATTTTTGACTTTGGAGTTGAGAGCTCAGTAAAAGTTAGCGTTTTTTTGGTACAAAATAATAAACCAATAAAACGAACCGCTCAGCATCTCTCATTTCTCAGTGTTAAACAATAACACTATAAGATTCCATTCACAAAGTGAACATAGTGGGGATCACTTCCACTTCTTTAGCTGGATGAATATCTACTCTTTATGCCAAGTTGCCTTCTAGGGGTTTTTGAAACTTTCAGCATCACCCGGTGTTCCTCCTGAAGCACCGAAGACACCCTGTCTACTCTTTTGAAAGCTGATCACTTAATAGTTGTTTAATCTCAACCCAATCCCACGTCTTTGGCTGGAGGTATTCTCACAAGAGGCTTGCCAAAACTCCTTGTCTGTGTCTCAAATAGCACCCTATTCCCCATATAATGGTGCCCTATGGGCCCGGGTAAAAGTACTGCAATAAATAGGAAATAGTGTGCCATTTGTGACGCAGCCCTAGACTAGTAACTTCTCTCTCAAGGCTGGACAGAGTTCAATGGTATAAGGGATTACGCCTCAGGTATGAACATTTGGGGATGTCCACTGTGCTAGAAGGTAAAAAGAGAAAGAAAACTCCCTATATTGCAGCTGAAAAAGTTAAGATCTTCCTTCTTGTTCTTGTTAACCCAGTATTTTTTAGCTTTAGCAGTATTCCTATAATTGCCATGTAATGTATACTATCAAACCATTATCATCTTTTTGATGTTGGGCTGACAGTGCCTTAGAGCCAGGTAAGACAAAGTTCAGGATGGGGAGAATATAGACTATGAAATGCCTGGGAACCTCCCTACATTTTCTATCCTTTTCAATTTAGCCAATTAAATTTCCAGGCCCCGTTCTCTCCAGTTCCCAGCTCTCTTCTCTGTAGACGCTGTCTGGACTTGACATATGTAATTGCTGACATTTAAACATTGGATAGTAGGCTACCGAACCCAAATGTCCTCCACCTTATTATTTTAACGGTCTCAGTCAGGGCTCCATTTTTATTCACAGGCATGGAGAGTGATATCAGAGGTACATGTATGAGAGTCCAGTGGTGTTCCAATTATCTGATAAAGTCCAGCAGGGAATAAGGATAAGAGGAAGTAACAACAAAGACAGGAAGTTATTCTCGTGCACCCAGTGCAAGGTGGTGGGCCTGGGGGCCAGGGGTCAGGGTCAGGGAAGATGACTGGAGAGATTCTTTAGACAGACAGAATCATGACCCGCCTCTGGTCTCACGTTACAGCACATTCCTTGATAAGCAGGACTGCTTCTCAGACAAATTATTTCCACTTGGCTTCAGAACACAATAATAAGACATTTGAGATAGTGAGTTTCATTAAATGGTTATTTTTTAGTGGAAGAAAAAGTGGTATAGTGAAATGATTTACAGGTAACTTTGGAATTGAAAAATGGCCCAAAGCTCCTGTTATCAGTTGGTGAAACCGTCTTGCTACTGCTCAGACTGGTAACCAATGTCTCATACCAAACAAAATGGTATTCAATTTAAAAAACATTATTTATTTATTTAGCTGTGTCCCATTGCAATTTATTTCTAATCCAAGTCGTCATATATATATATATATATTTTTTTTTCTATTATAAAATCTCAAATGAGTTTTGCGAAGTTGTGTAAGTGAATAATGTGAACTTCTCTATGTATTTTCCCCTCTTCCCAGACATTGACGAGTGTTCTTTTGACCGGACGTGTGACCATTCCTGCGTCAACTCCCCCGGCAGCTTCCAGTGCTTCTGTCATAAAGGCTATGTTCTCTACGGTCTGGCACATTGTGGAGGTGAGGTGATACTTATTCCCCCTCTCAACGTGTCTATACACCATTACTCACACAGTCCACCTCATTTTCTCTAGAAACCACACCTGCCTGCTAAGTTATCCATAATAACTTGAATCTTCATGATCATTACTGTAGCTAGCTTCTATAGCAACTTGTTTTTTTATAGCCTGTTTGTATGGCTCCCTAGTTCATATTGCTTACCAGACCAGTTGAGTCTAATGCTAGCAATCCCGAGGTGAAGGAAGAGTTTATTTTTGTGACATGAGTAGTGACATGACTCCACCTGGTGCACTAAAACAAACAATTATTATCAGAGGTATGTGCATGATCCTGTGGTAAAGTTGTTGATCTATTCCAGTGTGGTAGAAATAAAGGTAGGCCTCGTGTTCCAGGCGGCTGGCGTGTGCCAGATCTGCAGGGCAGAGAGAGAGGGGGACCCGTTTGAGCGCATCAGGCTGTTTCAGCGGCCCTTTCATGGTCTGTGTATCACAACTCTGAATCTGCTGCTGTCTCCAGAGCCTGAGGGCCTCTTTCAGAGGAGGTGTAGAGAGAGAGAGAGAGAGAGAGAGAGAGAGAGAGAGAGAGAGAGCCTATATACACACACAAAACACGTTGCAATTATTTCTTCTCCATTCTTGTTCGTTTTGACAAGTCTACCAAGGCAGGAATGTTATGATAGCATATTTCCAGGACATGGAATGTGGTAATATGTGTGAGTGAGAGGGCTGGAGAGGGCAGGGAAATTGCCTGGCATAAGAGCTGTGTGTGTATCTGTGTGCCATTGTAGAGTCCTCCTAATGATGAATGACTCTTCCCTCCCTCTTCTCTCCCATCAGAACTGTTTGATAACCCTGAGATTTATGTTGCTTCCCCTGCACCTCCTCTTCTACAGCAGTGAGCAGGGTTGTGATATTCCCCGCCGTAGCTTATCAGTTGAAGCATAGCTCCCAAACACTCCAGAGACTGCTGCTCGGTGCTTAATTTAACAATGGACTCACCCCAAACAACCCCTATAAGGTCAGCGACCTGCTGTCAAGGAAAGTGTGGAGGCCTGTCATCACTGGCTTCAGCTGACATCTGAGAGAGACTTCCCCGACTGAGACGTTCTCCTCCAAGCCATTAGGAAAACATCACGTTAGAATTACACTGTGGCGTTAAAGTGAGAGGTGTGAAATGAGGTGGCACGCTAGCTAGAGAGTTGATAGATGTTACTGTCTGGTACATGATAAATCCATCTGAATGAATCAATATGTTGTTTACATAAAACTAGGTTGATATTTGATCACTAAGATACAATGTATGTATGTTCTATCTGACTCGGTTACAATCACGTGATAAGCATTGAGTAGACTAATGAAGACAAGAAAGGTCCCAAAGAACCTATCTTTGAGACAAGGTACCCCATTATAGCTAACAGCCCTAGATCAATGCTGTAGAGCCCTAGATCTATGCTCTACAGACGTGGTGCTGTCTGTCTACTGTTGACCTTCACAGTCAAACTGATTAGCCTATTCTATAGCCTCTCAGTCTCACCGGAGTTTGGGGCAGAAGAATGCGTGTCGGGGACATGATAGGTATTGATGTCTATTGAAGAAAGCAAGAGCCGCCGGCTGAGCTAGCTTGTTTTCATATTTCTTTTTGCCCCCCCTGGAATTGGAGTAATGCCTTCGACACCAGCGGATGATAGCAGCCACATACAATTGTCAGCATGCATGCCAATCTGAAAGTCTTTTACTTCTCTCTTTGACTCTCCCCCCTTATGTTCCCGTCCTACATTGGCCTCTGGGATACATGAGTTGATTTCCTCTGAGGATGCTGAAACAGAAACAGACAGAGCCAGCTCTAGAGATGGCTTGATAAAAGCATACTCAAAAGTCTATTCACATTTCAAGCTTGAGAAGAATAAGAGGAAAAAAATAAACTTTGCTTGGCATAGAGAAGAGATTCTCTCTCCATCTCCCGCTCTCTATTATTTAAATGGAGTTCTTCAACATGAAGGTTAGACTTCAGACAAGTTGTTTGACAGACGGATGTATCTCCTTTGCATTGAGCGGAGCTGGCAACTCAACACCAGCCAAACGCTCTTGATGAAGTCATCATCTCCATGGCGGGACAGAGCACTGGAGGCTCGCAGGCTGTTTTTATTCACACCGTACAGAACATTTTCTATCTGCAGGCCACATCATCAATCACTGTCATTATCTGTGTTCCTCTGCTGGTGTCCCTGTCACTTAGCCTGGCTGAGCGCTCAGCCCCGAGCCACACTGCCTTGCCTTGTCCCCCTCATCACACTAATAAAGTAATTTTCTGTCTGGGTTCCTAGGCAACCTCCATCTGGTTCCTGTATGGTTTGAGTGGTTTTGGTTTCTGTGTGTTAAAAAGTGATTATAATTTACTCCTATCTGGCTCTGCAAAGTCCCTCCAAATGTTATTCTTCCCAACGAGAGTGAGCTTTGGGGGAAGAGAAGTTGAAGTTTCGACTAAGGGGAAATGCATAGCAGTGATATCACATGCCCTGGATTAGACTTCAAATGAGCAATCAGCCTGGTTTACCAAAACACACATTCATCTTCTGTAGAAGTGATCACTGACAGTAGAATTGACTTCACAGAAACTCTGTTCATTTGCAGCTGTCAGAACACATTCTCGTTTGTTTCTTTCAATTATTCTCTCATCTATCATGATAGCTCAGTTATATTGATGTTATTTCTTCTCTTGCAACCAGGTTTACTGAGTGAGTGAGTGAGTGAGTGAGTGAGTGAGTGAGTGAGTGAGTGAGTGAGTGAGTGAGTGAGTGAGTGAGTGAGTGAGTGAGTGAGTGAGTGAGTGAGTGAGTGAGTGAGTGAGTGAGTGAGTGAGTGCATATGTCTATGCGTTTGGTGTGTTTTGGATTTCCACTCATATGAGTGTGGGGCAGCAGGTAGCCTAGCGTTTAAGAGTATTGTGTCAATAACTGAAAGATCGATGGTTTGAATCCCTAAGCTGACTAGGTAAAAAATATGTCTTGAGCAAGGCACTTAACCCAAGTCGCTCTGGATAAGTATCTGCTAAAATGTAAATGAGTGTGTTAGACTCTGTGTCTAGACATACATGGTCATAACTGTCTTCTTCCCTTTGCAGATATTGATGAGTGCAGTATAAACCGCGGTGGATGTAAATATGGCTGTGTAAACACTCAGGGCAGCTACGAGTGTACCTGTCCACCTGGATACAAGCTTCACTGGAACAAGAAGGACTGCATTGGTATGTAACAACACTGCCACCCAGTGGTCAGAAGATTGAAACATACATTGTGTGATTTGGTTCCAAGTAATGGAAAGGATGGTCAATCAATCAATCAAATGTATTTATGAAGCCCTTTTTACATCAGCCGATGTCACAAAGTGCTATACAGAAACCCAGCCTAAAACCCCAAACAGCAAACAATGCAGACGTAGAAGCACGGTGGCTAGGAATAACTCCCTAGAAAGCCAGGACCCTAGGAAGAAACCTAAAGAGGAACCAAGCTCTGAGGGGTGGCCAGTCCTCTTCTGGCTGTGCCAGGTGGAGATCATAACAGAACATGGCCAAGATGTTCAAATGTTCATAGATGACCATCAGGGTCAAATAATAATAATCACAGTGGTTGTAGAGGGTGCAGCAGGTCAGCACCTCAGGAGTAAATGTCAGTTGGCTTTTCATAGCTGATCATTCAGAGTTAGAGACAGCAGGTGTGGTAGAGAGAGAGAGAGTCGAAAACAGCAGGTCCGGGACAAGGTAGCACGTCTGGTGAACAGGTCAGGGTTCCATAGCCGCAAGCAGAACAGTTGAAACTGGAGCAGCAGCATGACCAGGTGGACTGGGGACCGCAAGGAGTCATCAGGCCAGGTAGTCCACCCACTTTGCTAATGCACAGCCCCCACACCACTAGAGGGATATCTTCAACCACCAACTTACAGCCAAAAACTGAGACAAGGCTGAGTATAGCCCACAAAGATCTCCCCACGGCATGAACCCGAAGGGGGCGCCAAACCGGACAGGAAGATCAAGTTAGTGACTCAGCCCACTCAAGTGACGCACCATTCCTAGGGACGGCATGGAAGAGCACCAGTAAGCCAGTGACTCTGCCCCCGTAATAGGGTTAGAGGCAGAGAATCCCAGTGGAGAGAGGGGAACCGGCCAGGCAGAGACAGCAAGGGTGGTTCATTGCTCCAGTGCCTTTCCGCTCATCTTCACAACCCTGGGCCAGCCTACACTCAATAGGACCTACTGAAGAGATAAGTCTTCTTAAAGGTTGAGACCAAGTCTGCTTCTCTCACATGGATAGGCAGACCATTCCATAAGAATGGAGCTCTATAGGAGAAATCCCTGGCTCCAGCTGTTTGCTTAGAAATTCTAGGGACAATATGGAGGCCTGCATCTTGTGACCATAGCCTAGTGGTTATAGCATTTGGCCAGAAACCCGAAAGATTGCTGGATCAAATCCTCAAGCTGACAAGGTAAAAATCTGTCGTACTGCCCCTGAACAAGGCAGTCATTGTAAATAAGAATTTGTTCTTAACTGACTTGCCTAGTTCAATAAAGGTTGAATAAAAACAAATATATGGCAGGACCAAATTGGAAAGATAGGTAGGAGCAAGCTCATGTAATGCTTTGTAGGTTAGCAGTTAAACCTTGAAATCAGCCCTTGCCTTAACAGGAAGCCAGTGTAGAGAGGCTAGCACTGGAGTAATATCATCACATTTTTTGGCTCTAGTCAAGATTCTAGCTTCCGTGTTTAGCACTAACTGAAGTTTATTTAGTGCATTATCCGGGTAGCCGGAAAGTAGAGCATTGCAGTAGTCTAATCTAGAAGCGACAAATGCATGAATAGATTTTTCTTTATCATTTTTAGACAGAAAGTTTCTGATTTTTGTAATGTTACGTGAATGGCAAAAAGCTGTTCTTGAAACAGTCTTGGTATGTTCGTCAAAAGAGAGATCAGGGTCCAGAGTAAGGCTGAGGTCCTTCACAGTTTTATTTGAGATGACTGTATAACCATCAAGATTAATTGTCCGATCCGACAGAAGATCTCTTTGTTTCTTGGGACCTAGAACTAGCATCTCTGTTTTGTCCAAGTTTAAAAGTAAAACATTTGCCGCCATCCACTTCCTTATGTCTGAAACACAGGCTTCCAGGGATGGCAATTTTGGGGCTTTACCATGTTTCATCGAAATGTACAAATGTGTATCATCTGGTAATGCAGTGAAAGTTAATATTGTGACCAAGTGGTAAAATATATAGTGAAAACAATAGTGGTCCTAAAATGGAACCTTGAGGAACACCAACATTTACAGTTGATTTGTCAGAGGACAAACCATCCACAGAGACAAACTGATATCTTTCCGACAGATAAGATCTAAGCCAGGCCTGAACTTGTCCGTGTAGACCAATTTGGTTTCCAATCTCTCCAAAAGAATGTGGTGATCGATGGTATCAAAAGCAGCACTAAGGTCTAGGAGCACGAGGACAGATGCAGAGCCTTGGTCTGATGCCATTAAAAGGTAATTTACCACCTTCACAAGTGCAGTCTCAGTGCTATGATGGGGTCTAAAACCAGACTGAAGCGGTTTGTATACTACATTGTTTGTCGTCAGGAAGGCAGGGAGTTGCTGCGCAACAGCTTTTTCAAAAAATGTTGAGAGGAATGGGAGATTCGATATATAGGCCGATAGTTTTTCATATTTTCTGGGTCAAGGTTTGGCTTCTTCAAGGGAGACTTTATTACTGCCACTTTTAGTGAGTTCGGTACACATCCGGTGGATAGGGAGACATTTATTTTGTTCAACATAGGAGAGCCAAGCACAGGAAGCAGCTCTTTCAGTAGCTTAGTTGGAATATCCGTCCAGTATGCAGCTTGAAGGTTTAGAGGCCATAATTATTTTCATCAATGTGTCTAGAGATATAGTATTAAAAAACTTGAGTGTCTCCCTTGATCCGAGGTCCTGCAGTGTTGTGCAGACTCAGGACTACTGAGCTTTGGAGAAATACGCAGATTTAAAGAGGAGTCCGTAATTTGCTTTCTAATGATCATGATCTTTCCGTCAAAGAAGTTCATGAATTTATCACTGCTGAAGTGAAAGCCATCCTCTCTTGGGGAATGCTGCATTTTAGTTAGCTTTGCGACAGTATCAAAAATACATGTGGGATTGTTCTTACTCTCCTCAATTAAGTTGGATAAATAGGATGATCTAGCAGAAGTGAGGGCTCTTCGATACTGCACGGTACTGTCTTTCCAAGCCAATTGGAAGACTTCCAGTTTGGTTTGGCGCCATTTCCGTTCCAATTTTCTGGAATCTTGCTTCAGGGCTCGGGTATTTTCTGTATACCAGGGAGCTAGTTTCTTATGACAAATGTTTTTTGTTTTTAGGGATGTGACTGCATCTTAGGTATTACGCAAGGTTAAATTTAGTTCCTCAGTTGGGTGGTTAACCAAATGTTGTACTCTGGCGTCCTTGGGTAGGTAGAGGGAGTCTGGAAGGGCATCTAGGAATCTTTGGGTTGTCCGAGAATTTATAGCACGGCTTTTGATGATCCTTGGTTGGGGTCTGAGCAGATTATTTGTTGCGATTGCAAACGTAATAAAATGGTGGTCCGATAGCCAGGATTATGAGGAAAAACATTAAGATCCACAATATTTATTCCACGGGACAAAACTAGGTCCAGAGTATGACTGTGGCAGCGAGTAGGTCCGGAGACATGTCGGACATAACTCAATGAGTCGAGTATGGCTCCGAAAGCCTTTTGGAGTGGGTCTGTGGACTTTTCCATGTGAATATTAAAGTCACAAAAAACGTGAATATTGTCTGCCATGACTACGAGGTCCGATAGGAATTTAGGGAACTCAGTGTGGAACGCTGCATACGGCCCAGGAGGCCTGTAAACGGTAGCTATAAGAGTAGGCTGTATAGATTTCATGACTAGAAGCTCAAAAGACGAAAACGCAGCCTTTTTTGTATATTGAAATTTGCTATCATAAATGTTAGCAACACCTCCGCCTTTGCGGGATGCACGGGGGTTATTGTAACCAGGAGGAGAGGCCTCATTTAACACAGTAAATACATCAGGCTTAAGCCATGTTTCAGTCAGGCCAATCACATCAAGATTATGATCAGTGATTAGTTAATTGACTATAACTGCCTTGGAAGTGATGGATCTAACATTAAGTAGCCCTATTTTGAGATGTGAGATATTACAATCTCTTTCAATAATGACAGGAATGGAGGAGGTCTTTATTCCAGTGAGATTGCTAAAGCGAACACCTCCATGTTTAGTTTTGCCCAATCTAGGTCGAGGCACAGACACAGTCTCAATGGGGATAGCTGAGCTGACTACACCGACTGTGCTAGTGGCAGTCTCCACTAAGCTGGCAGTCTGGCTAACAGCCTGCTGCCTGTAACTCTATTGCTAATCCTAACTCCAGATGTAACCCTAACTCCAGATGTAACCCTAACTCCAGATGTATGCCTAATCCTAACTCCAGATGTAACCCTAACTCCAGATGTAACCCTAACCCTAACTCCAGATGTAACCCTAACCCTAACTCCAGATGTATGCCTAAACCTAACTCCAGATATAACCCTATCCCTAACCCTAACTCCAGATGTAACCCTTTCCCTAACTCCAGATATAACCCTATCCCTAACCCTAACTCCAGATGTAACTCAAACCCTGTAATTAAGGCTGTATTGTGTCATTTTCTATTCACATAGAAATATGAGTTATAGATATGTCATTCTCATTGAAAGCAAGTCTAAGAAGCGGTAGATCTGTTCTGTACACGCTATTTCTATGATTCCTGTTCTAACTTTTTGTTTTTGCATCTTTTACTTTTGGTTTGGTACATCAGCTTCAATCCGCTGAAAATCCAATATTTTTGGTTATTGAAAATATATTTCACAGCTGTTTAGATGGTACACTGATACTCTCCACTATGCTTGTTTTGTCACATAAGCTGAAATTAGGCAAACTATTAGAATGTTAGCAACCAAGAAATGGCGGAGCAATTTCTGCATATTGCAACTTTATAGAGTAGTGTATGATTGTGTGATGTTGTTTTTATGTTCATCCAGAGCTGGTGAAATGTCTGCCTGGCCTAGCTCCCAAGACCACTCTGACCTGCAGTAAAACGGGCAAGAAAGAGAGCTGCTCCCTCACCTGCGCCTCCAAGGCTCACTATCTGGCAGGTAGTGACATCCACATACAATAACCAAGTCCATTCACATTGCTGCAGCTCTTATTCTCCTAACGTGATATGGTATTATTGATTTGAATGACTTCTGACTGAAGCTGTAACAATATGTTTCATCCTTTGCAGAATCTGACAGCAGCTATACAATGAGCTGTGGCATCCCCATCCTTCGAGGCAAAACCCCAGCCAGACTGAACACAAGCAGCAGTCAGAGCTGCATAGGTACAGTGTCCCACAGATTCAGACTCATTCTTAGGACTTTGGTAGAAGGTTGTGGCTGGAACTAGGGTTAGAGATGGGGTTACATCTGCAGTTAGGGTTAGGGTTATATCTGGAGTTAGGATTAGGGTTATATCTGGAGTTAGGATTAGGGTTACATCTGGAGTTAGGATTAGGGTTATATCTGGAGTTATGATTAGGGTTACATCTGGAGTTAGGATTAGGGTTATATCTGGAGTTAGGATTAGGGTTACATCTGGAGTTAGGGATAAGGTTACATCTGGAGTTAGGGATAAGGTTACATCTGGTGTTAGGGATATAGTTATATCTGGAGTTAGGATTAGGGTTACATCTGGAGTTAGGATTAGGGTTACATCTGGAGTTAGGGATAGGGTTATATCAGGAGTTAGGGTTAGGGTTATATCTGGAGTTAGGATTAGGGTTACATCTGGAGTTAGGATTAGGGTTACATCTGGAGTTAGGGATAGGGTTATATCTGGAGTTAGGATTATGGTTACATCTGAGGTTAGGGTTACATCTGGAGTTAGGGTTAGGGTTATATCTGGAGTTAGGATTAGGGTTACATCTGGAGTTAGGGTTACATCTGGAGTTAGGGTTACATCTGGAGTTAGGATTAGGGTTATATCTGGAGTTAGGATTAGGGTTACATCTGGAGTTAGGGATACATCTGGAGTTAGGGTTAGGGTTACATCTGGAGTTAGGGATAGGGTTACATCTGGAGTTAGGATTAGGGATAGGGTTACATCTGGAGTTAGGGATAGGGTTACATCTGGAGTTAAGGTTAGGGTTATATCTGGAGTTAGGATTAGGGTTACATCTGGAGTTAGGATTAGGGTTATATCTGGAGTTATGATTAGGGTTACATCTGGAGTTAGGATTAGGGTTATATCTGGAGTTAGGATTAGGGTTACATCTGGAGTTAGGGATAAGGTTACATCTGGAGTTAGGGATACATCTGGAGTTAGGGTTAGGGTTACATCTGGAGTTAGGGATAGGGTTACATCTGGAGTTAGGATTAGGGATAGGGTTACATCTGGAGTTAGGGATAGGGTTACATCTGGAGTTAAGGTTAGGGTTATATCTGGAGTTAGGATTAGGGTTATATCTGGAGTTAGGATTAGGGTTATATCTGGAGTTAGGATTAGGGTTATATCTGGAGTTAGGATTAGGGTTACATCTGGAGTTAGGGATAGGGTTACATCTGGAGTTAGGGATAAAGTTACATCTGGAGTTAGGGATATAGTTATATCTGGAGTTAGGATGAGGGTTACATATGGAGTTAGGATTAGGGTTACATCTGGAGTTAGGGATAGGGTTACATCTGGAGTTAGGGATAAGGTTACATCTGGAGTTAGGGATAGGGTTACATCTGGAGTTAGGGTTAGGGAAAGGGTTACATCTGGAGTTAGGGTTAGGGATAGGGTTACATCTGGAGTTAGGGATAGGGTTACATCTGGAGTTAGGGTTAGGGATAGGGTTACATCTGGAGTTAGGGATAGGGTTACATCTGGAGTTAGGGATAGGGTTACATCTGGAGTTAGGGTTAGGGTTACATCTGGAGTTAGGGTTAGGGATAGGGTTACATCTGGAGTTAGGGATAGGGTTACATCTGGAGTTAGGGTTAGGGTTACATCTGGAGTTAGGGTTAGGGATAGGGTTACATCTGGAGTTAGGGTTAGGGAAAGGGTTACATCTGGAGTTAAGGTTAAGGTTGTGGTCAGCATCAATGTATTTGTATATTGTTCCCATCTTTGCCACTGTTTCATGGATTGAATGGTTCTGTTCTAGTGGAATCCTTCTTTACACCCATCCACCTACACTGTTCTGTTTACCTATAGAGACAGGCGCACCTCCAGTGAAGCAGACTGCCTCTTTCAAGATCAAAGATGCCAAGTGCCACCTGCACCCCAAGCTGACAGGCCGGGCCGAGGACAGGGGCCGAGCGCTGGGGCCAGGTGAGGGGCCACATCCGGCCTACATGCCAGACCTTGGTAATGATGGCCTTACAAAAAGACCTGCATTCTTTTTCTCTGTATGTCTCATATTCAGTATGTGCATATCAAGCAGCACATTTGGGGGTTTGTAGGCTGTTATGTACACTACATAGTGTACAACTGTCACTGTGATTGTGTCTTGTGATTGTGTCTTGTGATTGTGTCTTGTGATTGTGTCTTGTGTCTTGTGATTGTGTCTTGTGTCTTGTGATTGTGTCTTGTGATTGTGTCTTGTGATTGTGTCTTGTGATTGTGTCTTGTGTCTTGTGTCTTGTGATTGTGTCTTGTGATTGTGTCTTGTGATTGTGTCTTGTGTCTTGTGTCTTGTGATTGTGTCTTGTGATTGTGTCTTGTGATTGTGTCTTGTGATTGTGTCTTGTGTCTTGTGATTGTGTCTTGTGATTGTGTCTTGTGTCTTGTGATTGTGTCTTGTGATTGTGTCTTGTGTCTTGAAGCCAATAATCTGTCTAATTTGCTGTTGTTCCCAAACCAGTGCTGCCACCCCTAACTAACCCATGAAAGACCTAAAAATTCCTGACACAAGGTAATGTTTATGCCTCTAGGAGGTGGACAGCCCTGCAATAACTGCCTGGTGACGTTTGTCAACCTCAAATGTGACTCCACCAAGAAGTCCAAAGGGCGCCGTGCCCGCAACCCCACCAATAAGGAAGTGACACGCATCACCCTTGAGTTGGAGGCGGAAGTCAAGCCAGGGGACACCACAGGTCAGTCAGTCTGGACACAATTACTGGGATTTACAAGATGTCCTCTTTGATATGCCTACTTGCCACCATGCTGCGGCTTGTTCTTTGTGGGTCTGGGCCAGGTTAAGCACTTGCTTGTTCTTTGTGGGTCTGGGCCAGGTTAAGCACTTGCTTGTTCGTTGTGGGTCTGGGCCAGGTTAAGCACTTGATGCAAAAAAGGCTTGATAAATATATTTTAATTGATTAATCAGGTCGCACAGTTACAGATAATATTTCCCTGTACTGCCCCTTCTCCCAAATAGGGAGCTGTAACCTGAGTTGCCTGCGCCAGCGCATGGAGAAGCAGGTGAAGACGTATATCAAAGCCCTGAAGAAGTCGATCAACCAGGACCGTTTCCTGATCCGCGTGGCTGGGCTGGAGTACGAGGTGGCCCAGAAGCTGCCCCAGGTCGCCACAAGCCATGAGAACTGTGGGCCAGGCCGTGAGAAGGATAGCGGACACTGTGGTAAGACCAGTTAGGCAGACATCTTTCTCTGTCACTAGTTACCACCAACAGACTCTGCCTGAAACGGTTATAATGCTAATATAACAGATGTTATAAACAGTCAAGGCAATGTCATGACATAAACCATCAATTTACATCTGTTGTCATGACTATTTATGACTCTTATGTATTTATGTAGTTTTAGAGTCTTATATACTGAATACACAAACATCTCCAGAGATGTGTTGTGCTAGTTAGTTTGGAGCTAAGAAGAGTTTTTGGTGTTAGTGTGTGTACTGGACTGTATAGGTCTCTCACCAGAGCCCCTATGGCTATTCTCTCAGTCAGATGTTTGCCGGGATCATACTACCATGGGGAACAGGAGCGCTGCATCCAGTGCCCACCTGGCACCTTCCAGGAGAGGGAGGGGCAGCTGGCCTGTGACCTGTGCCCTGGAAGTGACGGGCATGGACCTGCCGGGGCACGCAACATCTCCTCCTGCGCAGGTACATACACACCCCTGATGGCAGAGCGCACTAATCTCCATACGTATGTCTGCATGAGCAAACATTGTGCAATAGACTATGGCGGAGTGTAGCACAGGGTACTGTACATCTCTATCTGTCTGAAAGTGTCTATTGTCACTGTTGTCTACATCAAGGTCAGTGCCCCACTGGGTACTATTCCAGTGATGGGTTTAAGCCATGCCAGCCATGCCCGTATGGCTCCTATCAGCCAGACCTGGGACGGACCCTGTGCTTCCCCTGCGGAGGGGGGCTGAGCACCAAGCGGGAGGGGGCCAGCTCCTTCCATGACTGTGAGGTTAAAGGTCAGTGGTTTATCCAACCAGTTACATCATATTATTTATATTTTATTTAACCTTTAACGAGGCAAGTCAATTAAGGACAAAGTTTTATGTACTATGATGACATACCAAGAGGCAAAAGGCCTTCTGTGGGGACGCGGGATTCAAATAAAAAAAAAATAGGATAAAACACACATCACGAAAAGAGAGATCCACACATCTGTGCGATCAGTTCAATATTTCATCTCAGATCTGGTTTGTAAATGTGTGTATGTGTCATCCCTCTCCTTTCTGCAGTTCAGTGCTCCCCTGGCCACTACTACAATACTACGGTGCACCGCTGTATTCGTTGCCCTCTGGGCAGCTACCAGACAGAGTTCAGACAGAACTACTGCATTACCTGTCCTGGCAACACCACTACAGACTTTGATGGGGCCACCAGTGTCTCTCAGTGCAAGAGTAAGGGCCTGATTGTATAAACCTGCTATCTGTATATAGGAAGCATTTTCAAAGGGAAAATCTTTTACTTCTGGACTTTCAAAAGGTCCATGCCTTTTCTCAGAATATCAAATTCAAAATACAGTATGCATAAATTATCCAAATGTATCCAAAATCCCCACATGACTAATTGAAAAATGTTTAATTTATCCAGCCAAATGAACATCTTTTTTTCATTTTTAGACATTGTCTCTCTTTCCAAAGCTTCAGATGGATTCACTAATAATGTGTATTCTTGTGTGTGTATGTATGTGTATTTTAGACCGAGAATGCGGAGGAGAGATGGGCGAGTTTACAGGTTACATTGAGTCTCCCAACTACCCCGGGAACTACCCAGCTAACGTGGAATGCATCTGGAACATCAACCCGCCCAGCAAGCGCAAGATCCTCATCGTGGTGCCTGAGATCTTCCTACCCTCAGAGGACGAGTGTGGAGACGTACTGGTTATGAGGAAGAACTGTGAGAACTCTCATATATCCCAGCTCATGTGTTTGATACCATTCCATTTCATCCAGCCATTATTATGAGCCTTCCTCCCCACACCAGCCTCCTCTCAGTGTGGTGTTCCACAACCATAATATCAATCCAATATGCCAAGTTAAGAGTATTCAGTCAATCTTCTGTTTTTCATGTCCATTCTTCCAGGGTCGGCCACGTCCATCACCACCTATGAGACATGTCAGACGTACGAGCGACCCATCGCCTTCACCGCCCGCTCCCGCAGACTCTGGATCAACTTCAAGTCCAACGAGGCTAACAGTGCCCGAGGCTTCCAGATCCCCTATGTCACCTACGATGGTAAACTCTCACCCATCACATGAACTCTCAATGATAAAACAGAGTGGGTAAGTCCTCGGATTTTGAGATGTTTGGTGTTTAATTTATCATGTTTTTTTGTGTATTTACAGAGGATTATGAACAGCTTGTAGAGGACATTGTCAGGGATGGAAGACTCTATGCCTCTGAAAACCATCAAGAAATCCTAAAGGTTAGTGCCTGCTGCAAAGATACATACTATTACATCCCTTAGTGGGTCATGTTCATGTTTAAATCAGGTGTTTTCTGAATAAATAATTGTATACTTGTCATATAATTGTATAAGTGTGCTGTGTTGTTGTCTTCTTTCCATCAGGATAAAAAGCTGATTAAAACTCTCTTCGACGTGCTGGCCCACCCAAACAACTACTTCAAGTACACCACTCGGGAGTCCAACGAGATGCTGCCGCGCTCGTTCATACGCCTCATAAGCAGCAAAGTCTCCGGCTTCTTGCGTCCATATAAGTAGTTGCCACACCAAGCCCGCCCCCTAAAGCACCAGATCCCGCCCCCTCTTACAGGCCAAACACAGAACTCTCACAGGACTTTAAACAAGTTGACCAAAATAACTATTTTTTTCTTCTATTTTTTCATACTGTAGAGGCTTTGACGACACACTTCACTATGCAGTCCCACATGTTGATCTTCTTCGTCTGTTTGGTTTTAAGCCATTTCATTTCCTCCAAAACCATGCAGTCCATGAAGTCAACCAACTTGAGTCAAAGTACAGTACAGGCTGTCTTTCTCATCTCTTCTTTCTGAATATTTATCACCACTACAATATGTTGGTGTCTTAGTTTTTTTGCTGTTTCTATTAGCATATATGACCTTGTATGTCATTTTCACAGCAATCCCCAATGCGAAGGATGTGTGCGTATTTCAGATGACGCATGTTAAGTCTGTGTTGACAAAATGGACAACGGTAGTGGCATTTATGTCAGACAAGAAGAAGGATGTTACAAGGGTAATATGTTTGTCACGTGTGTTTAGAGCTGGAACTGAGTTATCGTAAATGTGCTTTAATAAATAGTCTTTCACTTGAGTTCCAGCTTCAGCTCAATCCATTCCAGGACGAGTCTGTTTCGATAAATGTATAACCTTTTGTAGATCTATATCCTCCATGAACAATCCTCAAGGAGAAGGACCTGTCAGTTTCATGTCATAGTTACATTCCACAACATTCAAAGCCTTACTATATTTGAGCTCTTAGAGCAACTTCTTGTTAAGGTATTACTGTTAAAACAGTTATTCTATGTTTTTTTCTTCTGTCCAGATTGTATAACTGTCTGTTACCTACGTTCAGACATTTTCTGTTATTCTATATCCAAGTTAACTTAACAAAGCGTATACAATGTAGTTTATCATTTTTTCCAGAACGTGATGGACATTTTGGAAAATAAATAGAAAACTAGATTTGTGAAAGCCACAGGAGAGAGACAGAGAAATGTCTCTATGTCTCTGTGGACCATGACTGGTGAGGGAGAGACAGAGAGACATCTTAATTAAGGGACACGCCTCTGTGATACAGACAATGTCTTTGTTGGACACGACTCTGTGAGAGAGAGACAGAGAAAAGTCTTTGAGGGACACGACTCTGTGAGAGAGAGAGACAGAGAAATGTCTTTGAGGGACACGACTCTGAGAGAGAGAGAGACAGAGAAATGTCTTTGAGGGACACGACTCTGAGAGAGAGAGACAGAGAAATGTCTTTGAGGGACACGACTCTGTGAGAGAGAGAGACAGAGAAATGTCTTTGAGGGACACGACTCTGTGAGAGAGAGACAGAGAAATGTCTTTGAGGGACACGACTCTGTGTGAGAGAGAGACAGAGAAATGTCTTTGAGGGACATGACTCTGAGAGAGAGAGAGACAGAGAAATGTCTTTGAGGGACATACATTTGCTGCTTCTTTTAAAAAGGTCACTTTAATTCTTCAATCTCAAGTCCTTTTTCTGGTGTTTTCTGACCTCGCATCACACTAATAGTCCATTGCTTTAATACAGGGGTGTCAAACTCATTTTGCTCCGGGGGCCGCATTCAGTCTTCAACAAGGTCCGGAGGGCCGCATTGAATTTAAAACAATATTTCCTTGCTGTCAATCAGTTAAGGAATTTTGAAATTGTTTGAACTCTTAAGTTTTTATTGTTTTACTCAAACCACCCGCGGGCCTTATTGGACCTCCTCACGGGCCGTATGTTTGACACCCCTGCTTTAATATAAAATAAAATTGAGAGAGATGCATCATAAGTATAAATATAATTTGACCACCTGTCCTCATGTAAATGATAGTCACATCACATTTGTCTCTTCATCCATGGCCTACCAACCCATTTTATTGAATTTTTCTTTCAATCTTGTAAATAATGAAAATAAATTAGACGGGGATTGAATCCTTTTAATCCTAATTATCTTGAGCAGGACCCCAAACTATTTTCCACCCATGTCCTCTTCACCCTCTCCCTAATCCAAGTACCCCACCCCAGTCCCCTTCCCAAACGCCCATGTCAGATTCTGTCCCAATAAGACCAGCTCTTCCAAAGACTGTCCGCACGGCAGGCCAAGTTATTATCTTGTGCACTAGATCTAGAGCCTGTCATCCTACCTTTGTTGTATAAGTGCAATGAATTAAGTCTCCATTGTGTTACTCCTCTCTCTGTGTCCAGAGAAATACTAAAAAACAATGTTTTAATCTGCCAACACATATTGAGAACATATTCTTGGATTTCTTAAAACAAAATTGTGACTGACATTAGGGTTGTGAATAAAGTTCAGCATCCCACTACAATAATGTTGAAATGCCAATATAGTTGATCAATACAATAATATTGCAATTGAATTATTGCTAACAATTGCATTGTCAATGTAAAAGCTAATGACAATGATTACAAGTATTCCCCTCAACACTCTCAAACCCTCATTGAAGACAAATAAATATATTACCGCTCATAAAGATCATATGGATTTCCCTTTTTCAGTTTTTGTTGTATATAAAAGAGAAAATAAACAGTGGAAACAGTACAGGCTACTGTACACAACCTTTAGATAGTATAGTGTACATGTGCTTCTGGATAAGGGAAAGGGATTTTGACCACATTGCTAAATTGTAAGACAAGAGTGGTCTGGCCTTGCAGACCAGAGATACTGTTTAATACAAATCACACATAATGCCATATCTGTATCCCGTTGAATGTTTCCCAAAAAAAAGCTGAGCTACATATACGGTTGTCTTAAGTTGCCATTACTATTTATATCATCCAGTTTTTTTTCTCTAAAGCATTTCGATGTCAATAGCGCTCACTGCTCCCACCTACCCCAACTCACAATTCCCTCCCTCTTTCATCTTCCTCCCTGTCCCTGCAACCTGAACACGTCAGATGTTTCTGTTTTGTAGCATTTTTTTTTAAACATGCGTTTGCTATGATGTATCATAGAGTTGATAATGGTATTTGCACTTGAAAATTGTTATTTCTCATGTAAAAATGTCTGGATTTTGTATTGTCTTTTTAAATGAATGGAATTGGTGTTCTTACATTTCTTGTAGCTCTCGTTTGTTCTTTAAAATGCTCATTCACTGTGTTCAACCCATAAAGATGAAGATGCACACGTACATGTAACTTTATCAACTGTCAAAAAAAATTACAAAATAAGTAAAAAAATAAAGAGTATGTACAGAGGTGAAATGAAAACACTTATCAAAATAAACATACTGTAATTGAGTTTCATTTCTAATATTATTTGATGTCTTAAGGTATCCCTTTTCCTTAAAGATGTTTATGAGACTGAGGACATCTCAGACAATAACCATTTCTTAAAACCAATCCATAACATGTGTCAGGTAGTATTTTCTGTACTGGGTTTGGGGACTGGTCTTTCTGACTGACCCTTGAAATGGGGATGGAAATAGACAAGAAAATCCTTCTGGCATCAAGTTAATCCAGAATTGTACTGAGATTGTATCCAGTGCTGTAGAACTTCATTCAGGGCTGGATCCGATACGTATCGCAGAAAATCGGCATTAAAATGTAAAGGTCATTTCCGATTGAGATGACATATGCAGTATTTACTGTGAATGCAGTCCCTGCGAACAATGCCTTTACATTGAAATCGTGCTATAACGTGGATCTTCTGCGATACTTCTGTGTTACAGATTGAATCCAGCCCTAATTCTCATGGTCAAAATGCTATGGTGAGCAGATATATTTTGTATCCCTTATTAACAAGGGTGTGTCAACCATGTTTAAAATATGAGTTAATGGTTGATATGAGTTAATGGTTGGTATGAGTTGATATGAGTTAATGGTTGATATGAGTTAATGGTTGATATGAGTTGATATGAGTTAATGGTTGACATGAGTTGATATGAGTTAATGTTTGATATGAGTTAATGGTTGACATGAGTTGATATGAGTTAATATGAGTTAATGGTTGATATGAGTTGATATGAGTTAATGGTTGATATGAGTTGATATGAGTTAATGGTTGATATGAGTTAATGAGTTAATTGAGTTAATGGTTGAGTTGATATGAGTTGAATGGTTAATGGTAGATATGAGTTAATGGAGTTAATTGTTGATATGAGTTAATATGAGTTAATGGTTGATATGAGTTAAGTTAATGGTTAATTGATATGAGTTAATGGTTAAGATATGAGTTAATGTAGTAGAGTTAATGGTTGTTAATGGTTAATGAGTTAATGGTTGATATGAGTTAATTAGAATGAGTTAAGATAGATGAGTTAATGGTTAATGTTAATGGTTGATATGAGTTAATGGTTGATATGAGTTAATGGTTGATATGAGTTGATATGAGTTAATGGTTGAATGGTTGATATGAGTTAATGGTTGATATGAGTTAATGGTTGATATGAGTTAATGGTAGATATGAGTTAATGGTAGATATGAGTTAATGGTTGATATGAGTTAATGGTTGATATGAGTTAATGGTTGATATGAGTTAATGGTTGATATGAGTTAATGGTTGATATGAGTTAATGGTTGATATGAGTTAATGGTTGATATGAGTTAATGAAAGGTTCCTCCCGTTTTTTGTCACATCAGATGAAACTACTGACACTGCAGCTGTAACACTGATTTGTTTACAGTGTACGTGCTGACATGACAAACCAGGGCCTATGACGCTCCTAATGTCATATGTAGGCAGAGCCCAATGCAGCTGACAGATAAATAACATAACATCTTTCTGCTTCGAAGGGCACATACTGTATAAACAATGTGTTATTCTACCTGTAACCTGCAATTTACCTTTTGTTTTCACAACAAAATCCATTGGACCAACCATTTCATATTATAAAGCACTATACCATACTCATCATGTTAAAAGTGTTGTATGAATTTAAGTTCATATGAAGATAGTTTCAAGGTTTATTCTCTATTTACAAAACAAAACGTTGACATGGTTTAAAAAGTCCTGCCACGGGTAACACTTAATGAGCCACTTCTGGGGTTGGGTTAAATGCGGAAAGACACACTTCGGTTGAACGCATTCAGTTAGGCAACTGACTAGGCATCCCCTTTCCCTTCTCTTTCAATTCTAAATGCTACGCTAACAGTTTGAGAATGATGAATTTGGACAGACAATGAATAGTAACTACATGAACCCAAACTGGTAGAATTTTATGAGGTGATACAATCTTAGGAACAATCAGGAAGTCGCTCTCTCAACTATAAAAACAGTGTTTCAATAATCTCACCACTGACAGACCTGGGTTGGGTTGTGATGTGCATCACACCTAAAACCATGTTTCAGATTCCTGTCACTGACTGGCCACTGACTGACTGAAGCTGCTATCTACGTACTGTACGCTATGTAGTAGTCCATTTTTCGACCTTTTAATTTGGTTCCGTGACAACTGCCAATCACTACATCAAACAAGTCTTTAGACACCTTTAATTGAGTCAGAGTCAAATTGCAAATCAGCAAAAACATTTTTACTGGTTGCCATGGTCCCCCAAAATAACAATAACTTTGAGGTTAGAGGAACTTTAGGAAGTTAAAACGATAGTATTCTTGTCAAAGGGTTACGTGAAAAGAGAAGTTATGAAGGCACATCCTTAACTGTAACAATAACATCATGTCTATTCTCCATTTTAGAAAACAGATTGTGTAGAGGATGCCATACAATTTCATAACACAACATCCCTCATGGAGTTTATTGTATTTTATTTAGAAAATTACTGAATGTCAAATGAGGTTTACAAACAGCCTTTCATTTACCTACTGTACTGCATACTGTAGTTAGTGTAGTATCTCATAGTAGTATATTGTAATCATGATATTCATTAAAAGGCAGTCTTCGGGTACATACAGCATTTCTGTGCAGTAAGGCAAAAAGACACTGCCCTCTATGAATATATACTGTAGCTGTCTGTAGAGCCAAGTAATTCTCCATCAATCAAATAGTGCTCCTTGCATATTGCTTCAAAGAAGGCATTTTTATGGGGAGAATAATCTTCTCATAAATGTAAGTGTCCCAGTGACCAAAGACTAGAGGATGGCTTAGTTGTACGGAATCCATATTAAGAACATCCTCCTCAGACCTCACCCCTCATATTGATTCTGTAATGGTGCAGTTCCATTGCCCCTCTTCATGCCCTCAGTCCCCCAGCAGTCCTAGCTTCTTCAGGGCCTCCCGTCGGTCCTCTCCACTCTTGCTGTTGGGGCAGATGAGCACACTGATGCCATGGGAGCGGGGCAGCTTGTTATGGGACTCCCCATGAACTGGCTGGGGGTGGGAGGCCTCACCCTGAACATTCACAAAGTCTTTCCCAGTTCCAAGGGAGGCAGGGCGAGGTCGAGAGTTGCGCAGGTTGCCAGGGGATAGTGCGACTTTGGGACCTTGGTTGGCCCTGAGGGAGGCATTACTGGCCACGTAGCTGCTCAGGCCCTTGCCGGAGCGCTCCAGAGTCGCTGATTTGACCCCTATGGGAGGGGGAATATGCTTGGGTGGTGAAGGAAGTGTAGCAGGTGAGGGCAGAGTTTTGGCATTGTCACTGAATTGGGCTGGGACTGGGGCTGGGGTAGTGGGAGGGGCTGGGATAGTCGCTGAAACTGGGGCTGGGACTAGTGCTGGAGTTAGTGCTGGGGCAGGAACTGGGGTAAGGGTGATGGCAGGGACTGGGGTAAGGGTGATGGCTGGGACTGGAGCTGGGGTAGGGATTTTGGCTGGGGCTTTGGTCTGGGTGGTAACCAGGCTGTGAGAAGGAGGGGATGCCCATGACTTCCTGGATTTGGATGAAACGACAGGGCCTGAGTCTCCATCTTCAGTCTTCAGGAGCCCAAGCTTCCGTAGGGCCTCCCTGCGCACCTTCTGGGGGTCAATCATTGACCTGTCAATGGGCGAGGGGCTTGGGTGACTGTCTAACTTGTGAGACTTCAGGATAATGTTGGAGGGAAGCCTCTTGGGCTTAGGGGCCACAGCAGGTCGGCTCTTTGGTTCCAGGGCCTCAGGAATAGGGGTGGGTAGGACATCTGAGGGGGAGGGTAGTGCTTGGGCACTGACAGGCAGATCAACACAGGGTTTAGAAGGTGGTGCATCTTGGGCTCCAGGGGAGGCTGGTGCAGCTCTCTTCATGGAGACCTGCCTGCGTAGTTGCTCCAGCTCATTGTAGGTCAGAGGACCTCTGAGTTCTGCAGGCACTGGAGGATCACTCTTTTCCTCTAGCTCATCATCCCTGAAGTCTGAGGGAGGGGGAATCAGCTTCAGATCCAGCTCAGATGGAACCTTAGTGTTACACTTCGCAGGCTTGCTGTCTACAGAGACTCCTTTAGGCATGTTGTCCACAGAATCATCTGTGGGTAAATCTGACGTGGCTAATGAAGGGGTTGTTTTGGAGGTTTTAAATTCAGTGGACAGCACCGGAACTTTTGTTATAGTGGCCAACCCAGGAGCTTTGATGTCAGAAGACAACTCTGAGGTCTTGGGCACAGTTGCTATCTTTGGAGCTTTAGGGTCTGTGACTACTTCTGGGACTGTGGGTTCAGTGATTACCTTTTGGGGTTTCAGATCAGTGACTGCCCCTGGGGTACTGGGTTGGGTTGCTACTAATGGGGCTTTGAGCTCAATTGCTGCAGTTGGGGTACTGGGATGAGTGGTTGCCCCTGTGACTTTGAGCTGGATACTGGCAAGGCCATTTGCCAGAAGAAGTGGTGTAGGCACTCGGCAGTTCAGATAAGACTTCCGATCTCTTCCTGAGTCGTCATGCTGGAGTTTTGATACATCTAGAAGACAGGCAGAAACAGCAGGAATTATTTTACTATCAAATTCTCACAGGTTGCTAAACTGGCTCGCACAATCCTGTCCTAAAACCTGGACACATTTTTTTGTGTCCTGCATGTGAAAATCCTAATGAAACTATTTTTAGTCGTACTCACCCTCCAGGCTAGTCTGTCCCATAGAGAGGTGGTCATGTTCGGCTGCCAGGCTGCTGGGGTCTGGTTCATCATTGGACAGGCCACTGTCCTCCTCCATCTCCAGGGACTCAATGGTGGACTCCAGAAACATGAGGCACGCCCGCTCCTCAACAGAGAGGTACTCCAGACTGTCATCACTCTGCCTCACACACACACAAAGAGGACAGAAACACAAAGACAACAAAAATAGGAAACCCGTAAACATAGACAAACTAGAAATGTAGAGTACGAACAGATTCAGAATAAAATAACAATGCAATTAATTGCTAACCTTTAATCAAGATGACATAACTACTGTATGTAGAACTGTATGCCAGCCCAGCTAGCACATTGTTCTGAGAACGATATGTTTCTTAGAGCTTGGTGGGAGCATGGTTGTTCTATGGTTATTTTGCATAAAACCTTCCCACAAATTATGGGAATGGTGCAGCATAGTTTCTTGGTTTTGGAACATTCTCAGCACATTTAAGGAACTTAACAAAAAAAAAACATATGTTACTGGTATTTCATTACTTTAACATAATTTTCCTAAATGTTAGAATATGGTTACATGGGCCTCCCGGGCGGTGCAGTGGTCTAGGGCACTTCATCGCAGTGCTAGCTGTGCCACCAGAGACTCTGGGTTCGCGCCAGGCTCTGTCGCAGCCGGCCGCGACCGGGAGGTTTGTGGGGCGATGCACAATTGTCCTAGCATCGTCCGGGTTAGGGAGGTTGTGCCAGGTAGGGATATCCTTGTCTCATCGCACACTAGAGACTCCTGTGGCGGGCCGGGCGCAGTGCACGCTAACCAGGTCGCCAGGTGCACGGTGTTTCCTCCGGCACATTGGTGCGGCTGGCTTCCGGGTTGGATGCGTGTTAAGAAGCAGTACGGCTTCGTTGGGTTGTGTTTCAGAGGACGCATGGCTTTCGGCCTTCGTCTCTCCCGAGCCTGTACGGGAGTTGTAGCGATGAGACAAGATAGTAACTACTAACAATTGGATACCACGAAATTGGGAAGAAAAGGGGGTAAAAATCTTCTAGAAACGTTGATGTTGGGAATGTTCTCAAAGAGTTTAGAAAATGTTAAGAAACAACGTTCTTCTGTGGGAATTTCAGTATCTCAGCATAACATTTGTTACAGGTTTTCTCATGGTTCTATTTAAAGTAATGTTCTCAAATTGTTCCGAGAACATTAACAAAAAACGTTAAATAAAAAAACACAAGAAAACTTTAGTAATGTTCAAAGAACGTTCTAAAGATATTATTTTAAAACATATACAGTACCCGTCAAAGGTTTGGACACACCTATTCATTCAAAGGTTTTTATTGATTTTTTACTATTTTCTACATTGTAGAATAATAGTGAAGACATCAACATTGTTAAATAACATGAATTTAATAATGTAGTAACCAAAAAAGAGCTAAACAAATCCAAATATATTTTATATTTGAGATTCTTCAAAGTAGTCACCCTTTGCCTTGATGACAGCTTTGCACATGCTTGGCATTCTCTCAACCAGATTCACCTGGAATGAAAGAGTTCCCACATATGCTGAGCACTGCTTTTCCTTCACTCTGCTGTCCAACTCATCCCAAACCATCTCAATTGGGTTTAAATCGGGTGATTGTGGAGGCCAGGTCATCTGATGCAGCATTTCATCGCTCTCCTTCTTGGTCAAATAGCCCTTACACAGCCTGGTGTGTTGGGTCATTGTCCTGTTGAAAAACAAATGATAGTCCCACTAAGCACAAACCAGATGGGATGGCGTATCGCTGCAGAATGCTGTGGTAGCCATGCTGGTTAAGTGTGCCTTGAATTCTAAATAAATCACTGACAGTGTCACCAGCAAAGCACCTCCACACCATCACACCTCCTCCTCCATGCAGAGATCATCCATTCACCTACTCTGTGTCTCACAAAGACACGGCGGTTGGAACCAAAAATCTCAAATTTGGGCTCATCTGGCTATAGGACAGATTTCCACCGGTCTACTGTCCATTGCTTGTGTTTCTTGGCACAAGCAGGTCTCTTATTATTGGTGTCCTTTAGTAGTGGTTTCTTTGCAGCATTTCGACCCTGAAGGCCTGATTCACGCAGTCTCCTCTGAACAGTTGATATTGAGATGTGTCTGTTACTTGAACTCTGTGAAGCATTTTTTTGGCTGCAATTTCTGAGGCTGGTAACTCTAATGAACTTATCCTCTGCAGCAGAGGTAACTCTGGGTCTTCTTTTCCTGTGGCTCTCCTCATGAGAGCTAGTTTCATCATAGCACTTGATAGTTTTTGCGACTGTAATTGAAAAAACTTTCAAAGTTCTTTAAATTTTCCGGATTGACTGACCTTCATGTCTTAAAGTAATGATGGGCTGTCGTTTCTCTTTGCTTATTTGAACTGTTCTTTCCATAATATTGACTTGTTCTTTTACCAAGTAGGGCTATCTTTTGTATACCACCCCTACCTTATCACAACACAACTGATTGGCTCAAACGCAATAAGAAGGAAAGAAATTCCACAAATTAACTTTTAACAAGGCACACCTGTTAATTGAAATACATTCCCGGTGACTACCTCATATTTGTGGCTACTACATGATTCCATATGTGTTATTTCATAGTATTGATGTCTTCATTATTATTCTACAATGTATAAAATAGTAAAAATAAAGCAAAAGCCTGGAATGAGTAGTTGTGTCCAAACATTCTCAGCATCAACAAAACTCTCTCCTCAATCATGTTAAGTGTGTTCAGGTGTGTTGGCCATGCCCACTAATTGGCAACTCTTGATCTTAATGAGTGCTTATTTCCTTTGAAATGGGGTGTTTTTCAGTAAACTAAAATGAACAGCTTGTATGCGTAAAAAAACTCAGCATGCTAGCGCCATCCTGGTGGCGCAGCGGATTAATTCCATGGATAGAAAACAGAAGATTATAGGTTTGAATCTCACTGATACCGTGTCACAATAAAAAATACATGTGTTTGCATGATTAAGGAAATTCATTTCCATCTGCACTTTTAAGTTAGCAGTGTTATTAAAACATTCAATTAAAGTTAAGGAAGTTATTAATAAACCTTCAAATAACCTATAACTTCTGTTCTCACGTTTTAAAAAAACATTCGGTTTTACCAGGAAACGTATGGCTTCGTTCCCACAACCAATGTGAAACTAAAAATATACATTTACACAACTTCCAAGGAACCAAATATGCTAGCTGGGAGGTATGTCTGTGAACAATATATCCTTGTATAACGTTAGGTAAGGCCTTCAAACTCTTTTGGCTTGGTTTTCAGTTCTTAATAGTCAGTCTCTCTGTTTCTCTCAGCTAATGTAGGCTGAGAGAAACATTGAAGCCCAGAGAGACTGTAGACACAGAGCGGATCAAAGTTACGTTTACCTTTCACACAGCAGGGAGGGAATTAGAAATGACCTCAGTACTCCTCCCGGCTAGCTTTTAGCTTTCATCCTATACTGCACTGCCAGAGGAATGTATTGCAGTGGATTTTAGTGAGGGGCCGCTGAACAGCTCTGAAATGAACAGACTGGGTCCTCAAAGCAGTCGCTCTCTCTCATTTCTCTCTCATTCTGTGGAACCTCTCAAAGGCCCCTCTCTGAACAAACATCTGAATCTCTCACCCACAACATGAACAAGCCCACTAGCCCACTGATTCTTAGCATTGGGAGACAGTTGTACTACTGTATATAAACATATCAATTCATTGTCAATAAACGGGAGCGAGAAAGGCACCCTTTCATTTTTTGACATGTTGCATCTAGCTAGATCAATTCCAAAATGTTTACCACAATGGCAGCAGTGCAGCACATAAACAAAATAAAACATAAACCGGTGAAATCAGAGTCTCAGCTATTCTCCTGGTTAGTGGTTTAGGGTAAAGGAGGAAATAGCTTCTGCACGCACAAAGCCAGAGTTCATGCTGACCACACTGTCATAGCTCCCAGCGCTGTCCATATTGATCAAGGATTCCATGGCAACGCCGCCCGGCCACGTGTCACTCTTCGCCATGGCACAGGGACAGCGGGAGGAGCCAGGGCTTCAGGGGGCCTCTGCTAATTGGCTGGAAGTCACAGATGGGTCCAGATGGGGAAGTAACTGGGGGAAAAATAAAGGAAAGAAGTATTAACGCTTGAGGCAAAAATCATTACATCATCATGATGATCCATCCTACAGAGCTTCCCTTGTGTAAATTGTGGCATTTCTCTATTACAGCCCATGTGGTTAAAGATTAGGAAATGTTATATACTCATACTATTGCTTTTAAGCCAGGCCTTTTTTAGTAGTGACAAAGTTTGATCAGTGATATCATAGTAAAGCAAGACAAAGGAGCACGCCCCCATTCACATCAACGGGGCTGTAGTCCACATCACTAAAGAATCACTAAAGAATTATCATGGTCCGCACACACCAACACAGTCGTGAAGAAGGCACGACAACGCCTCTTCCCCTTCAGGAGGCTGAAAAGATTTGGCATGGGCCCTTAGATCCTCAAAAAGTTCTACAGCTGCACCATTAAGAGCATCTTGACTGGCTGCATCACCACTTGGTATGGCAACTCGTTGGCATCCAACAACAAGGCGCTACAGAGGGTAGTGCGGACGGCCCAGTACATCACTGGGGCTGAACTCCCTGCCATCCGGGACCTCTATACCAGGCTGTGTTAGAGGAAGGCCCTAAAAATGGTCAAAAACTTCAGTCATCTAAGTCATAGACTGTTCTCTCTGCTACCGCACAGCAAGTGGTACCGATGCACCAAGTCTGGAACCAATAGGACCTTGAACAGCTTCTACCCCCAAGCCATAAGACCGCTAAGTAGCTAACCAAATACCTATCCGGACGATCTGCATTGACCCCCCTTTGTACCAACTCTTTTGACTCATCACACACTTATTATCTATCCTATTGCCTAGTCAATTTATCCCTACCTATTTGTACATATCTACCTCAATTACCTTGTACCCCTGTACATCAACTCAGTACTGGTACCCCATGAATATAGCCAAGCTATCGTTACTCATTGTGTATTTATTCCACGTGTTGTTATCTTTCTACTATGTTTCTCTCTGCTTTGTTGGTAAGGGTCCGTAAAGTAAGCATTTCACTGTTGATCTACACCTGTTGTTTACGAACAAATCACATTTTATTTGACATCTCTAAGACAGTACTGTATATCCGTGTACAGGAGTGACAATAGTATGCATACTGTCTCTCTATTTAGCATCTATGTGCCCTTATCCAATAGAGGGATACACAGACAATACCCTAGCCAAAGCTCAAGCAGTGAGAAAAGTAGAGGCTATTATGAGCCATTCGGGAAGTATTCAGACCCTTTGACTTTTTCCACATTTTGTTTCATTACAGTCTTTATTAAAATAAGTAAAAAATGTTCCTCATCAATCTACACACAATATCACATAATGACAACGCAAAAAAGGTATTTAGAAATGTTTGCAAATGAATAAAAATAAATAAAAAACAGAAATACCTTATCAACATAAGAATTGAGATCCTTTCCTATGGGACTCAAAATTGAGCTCAAGTGCATCCTGTTTCCATTGATCATCCTTGAGGTGTTTCTAAAACTTGATTGGAGTCCACCTCTGGTAAATGCAATTGATTGGGCATGATTTGGAAAGGCACACACCTGTCTATATAAGGTCCCACAGTTGACAGTGCATGCAAGAGCAAAAACCAAGCCATGAGGTCGAAGGAATTGTCCGTAGAGCTCGGAGACAAAACTGTGACGAGGCACAGATCTGGGGATGGGTACCAAAAAATGTCTGCAGCATTTGTGTCCCCAAGACACTTCCTAGAGCTGTGCGCCTGAGCCAACAAACTGAGCAATCGGGGGAGAAGGGCCTTGGTCAGGGAGGTGACCAAGAGCCCGATGGTCACACTGACAGAGCTCCTGAGTTTCTCTGTTCCAGAGTTCCAGACGGAAGTCAGACTTCAGTAAAAGGCACATGACAGCCCACTTGGAGTTTGCCAAAAGGCACCTAAAGGAATCTCAGACCACGAGAAACAAGATTCTCTGGTCTGATGAAACCAAAATTGAACTCTTTAGCCTGAATGCCAAGCGTCACGTCTGGAAGAAACCTGGCACCATCCCTGGCATGGTGGTGGCAGCATCATGCTGTGGGGATGTTTTTCAGTGGCAAGGACTCGGAGACTAGTCAGGATCTAGGGAAAGATGAACGGAGCAAAATACAGCGAGATCGTTGATGAAAACCTGCTCCAGAGCACTCAGGACCTTAGACTGGGGCGAAGTATCACCTTCCAACAAGACAACGACCCTAAGCACACAGCCAAGACAAGGCAGGAGTGGCTTTGGGACAAGTCTCTGAATTTCCTTGAGTGGCCCAGCCAGAGCCCGGACTTGAACCCAATCAAACATCTCTGGAGAGACCTGGAAATAGCTGTGCAGCGATGCTCCCCATCCAACCTGACAGAGCTTGAGAGGATCTGCAAAGAACAATGGGAAAAAACTCCCCAAATACAGGTATGCCAAGCTTGTAGTGTCATACCCAAAAAGACTCAAGGTTGCAATCTCTGCCAAAGGTGCTTCAACAAAGCACTGAGTAAAGGGTAACTGTGATATGAGATTTTTATTTTTAATACTTTTTTTTTTATCTAAAAAACAGTTTTTTCTTTGACATCACGCGATATTGTGTGTAGACTGATGAGGAAAAATATATTTAATCAATTTTAAAATAAGGCTGTAACAACAAAATGTGGAAAATCAAGGGGTCTGAATACTTTCCGAATGCGCTCTATATCTTTAAAGTGCAAAGGAGCGTCAAGGCATACGGTGTGGTCTTGATGTGGACTTTAATCTCCACCTGGAGCAAAGAGGTGTAAGATCTTTAACCACACAAGATTCTTATCCGGGCTACAGACGTACCTAAGCTCCTAATAAACATTATCAAGTGGCACTGTGTGAATCCCATCACGCCATGTCAAGCCATGCCACCAACAACCTGTTGGCATCCAGGCTTTACAGTAGTCAAAATACTGCACATATACTAGTGTTGACATAAAATGCATGAAGGTTTTTTTAATAGCAATTTCATTAGAACATAAAATATAAAATTACATTTGACCATCAGTTACTATTCAGATTGTTTTCATTAATTTTGCCCAGACATAGACCTAACAGTCTATACTGTTGCTCAAATCTTTCAGGTGAGTCCGTGGCAATATAACTATGTGTTTTATTGACATCTATCACCATCTACCATTTGATTGCACATACAGAAACAGAAAGGAACAGTAATGATAGTGAATTTCCTTTGAAGGCTACACTGCGTTATTTCCGCCAAAACCCTGAAGATCCGTCAACAGGCCACACAATGCTGCTGAATTACCTTGGGGTTTGGGTTGGGACAATTAATACAGAATATATTAATTACACTAATATTAAGCTATTGCCAAATATATCCTGGCACTCTGTACAGAATATCACCCCACCCAATGAAACAACAGGAGTTTAAGAAACATGTGGATCAATATAGGCCACACAGTACGGTGTTGGCAACAACAGATAGTGGGCTTTCTAGTTGGTTAACACAGTATTCCAGGGCACCCACCCAGTTAGTCTAGAGGCTGATAATTAGGTAATCTGCCTGCCCCTCCCATGAGGACATAATAGTATGAGCAACAGAGTGAAAGAGAATGTCCCAGCACCTCCCTACACACCTACAGGGCGGTAGTGGGAGACAGCAGCTTATACTCACTACACCCACCACAGAGATGTAATACACCTAGGAATGTCACTTTGCCTACTTCCTAGAAAACATGGTTTGTCATTGAACTAAGCACCCTGGCTGGCGCCCTATGCAATGATTACCTCTGTGCATTTCAGGTAAATTACAAAGCAGAAGGGGAAATATGGAGAGAGCCTATCAGGTGCATTGTTAACGAAAAGGGGTAGCACTGGTGTCCACTGTCTGGCTTTCCCTTCCATGCACTATGAACCGTTGAAAGCTGCAGGATTCAGGATGGGGATTGCCTTGGATTCCATTTCAATGAATGACAATGATCTTACTGTGTCAATAAAAAAGGAAATATGTGTCCTGTAACATGAAGGACAGGCAGAACAAGAACTAGTTAATGATTTACAGTAAATAAACCGACATTCACAACATGTTGTGCAACTCCCAACCTACACAGATAACATGCATGAATGTTTAGCTTGGTACTGAGTCAGTTTGCACCTGCACCATTATAATGTCAATGTTGGGCCGGCTTTGGGAGTGGCTTTTTGAATTGGCAAACATTGAAATCTCAGGTATGCATTGACACATATTACTAACCTAAAGCTCACATTAGAGCACACCCTTTGGTTTTTCCACCATACCACATAACAGTGATAATGATGTTGAACAATGTGTCAATCATCTCTCATGGGAAAACCTTCCCACGGTAGACCTGTCTGGCTCCATTAATCAACATGTTGGAGCAAGTCAGACAATTTTTATCTCCAGAATGCAACACACTTTGAAAGGCGGTGACCATCGAGATGAGCATGATGCAAGACTTTGCTCTCAGACAGTCACACAGAGTATCTGCGCATGTGTACGGGTGTGCTTCACGCTGCTACAACATGGTAACTGGGTCATTCCTACAATACGTTGCCTTTTCTGTCCCCAGGAAATATCACTTCTCATTTAGTGTAAAATGTGGATTCCAAATGGCTTTAAATATAAGGTCAGGTGTCCTTTACCTTAAAAACACAAAAATATGGTTCTTGAAATTGAATTTTATACATTTTGAACACTTTTCTTCAGTGGATGTAGCCTGTTTTTTTTCCACACAAGAAATATAAGCCATAAAATAATACAAATGTATAGTTTAGCTTTGCACTTCAACGTTCCTTGTTGTGGAAATTGAACCACTTCTACGGTTTACTTCATGCATCCTCGTCAGCTCACTGAGTCTACCTTTAAACCTAATCTACACTATGACCTGACCCGTCCCCTTATGCATTACTGACACACAGTGGCAAGGAGTTACATCCCTAAAAACACAAAATTGGTTCCTAGCCTCCCAGGCATAGAGTTCTTTCTGTCCCTAATACTAAACTGAAACTATAAATATATATATATTTTTTAAATAAAACTTTAACTAAATAAAAACTATTTAAAGTGGATCTGAAAACTAACTGAAACTAAACTGGATTTCAAATACAAATATTAAAATGAATAGAAGTAAAAACGAATTATAAAACCACACAACTATAATAACCTTGCCCCTGACAGCATGACACTCATGTAAATTAAGACTGTCCAAAGCGAACCTGCATTCGACACACAATCCACAGCGGACCAACAGTTAAACGTTGGTCAGAATTATATATTTAAAAAACAGTTCAGTAAACTATTGTTACCATTACCAAGAATAGTGTAGCCTCACAGACTATGGATGATCTACACATCGCAGAGGATTCCAGCCTTGTGTCAATTCATGCGTGAAAGCATAAAATCTTGAACGTTTCGTGGAGCCTAAATACTTAAAAAAGGACAATGCAAGTATAAAAAGAGAAACGCACCTGAGAGCAGAAGAAAGGTACTATTCCCTTTTCACAAAGTTACGTTGCACTCAAAGAAACATTATATCTTCAAAAGTATCCAAAGTCATTTAAATACAATTACGGTTTTCTATGCAACTATCCTATCTGCCTTGTCAAATCAGTTTTGTTGAAGTTCAGGTGAGTGCGACAGGCTCACTTTGTCCCGCCCCCTAATTCCACTGTGTCCAATCAGCACATATCTGATCTACCGTGTCTTTGGTAGAGCCAATGGGATAACAGAAATAGCCAACGTTTCAAGCAGGATAATGACACTGTATTACAGGGGTAATACTGGCAATACGGGTGTTATAAATCTTTTCTTATTTACTCTCAGTGAACCTGGATCCATACTTGAATATTATGCACAAATAATTTATGAGGCCTCATTGACATGTAGGCTAATGGTATGATATAATACATATAATACATTTATTTGTATTTTTTTTATTTAACCTTTATTTAACTAGGCAAAATTATCGAGGAATCGATCTAGCAACCTTTCGGTTACTGACCCAACGTTCTAACCACTAGGCGACCTGCACATATCTTAAATAAAGGACAAAGCCGTTGGACTGTATGCAAAATACATGAACTGCAATGGATTTGCAATTACATAAATCCAATTGTTGTCATTACAAAAAGGAAAATAACAATAACTTTGCATAGAGTATTTCCGCTGCACACATTATAACACATATTTTCATGATGACTGTTGTCAAATTATACAACGGGTGGGTCTAATCCTGGATGGTGATCCACAAATTACTAAATCTATGACGTATTTACTCTGTTCCGTTTGACTGCGGAATCCACTGTCTCATCAACTCAACCAGGCTATTTATATACTAGATCTACACGGTGAATATAATCTAGACATTATCTCCCATTTCTTTGAGACTAGCATTTTTTTTCAACAGCAGAGATTTGTAATAACCTTGCTGTCTGCCTCTCCGACATTTGCAACATTGACATTCGATCTCCAGCTGTCCCTATGTATGGTAACGAAAGTGTTGGGAATCTGAAGGAGACAGACAGGCTGGCAGCTTTTCTCACCCAGTCGAAATCATGAATCAGCCACATTTTTTTATGGATATATACTAAGAAATGTCAATAGAAAAACACAAAATGCAGCGCATTTGCTGTCATTCTAGCTTCAATTTGAAGGGATTGTGTTAGCTGAGTAGGTGGCTATCTCTTCTGAGCAGTGTGGCCTATGCCAGGCAAAATCGCACATCATTAGCGCATTGTTATGGGTGTACCCCCCAAATCACTAGAAAACAGCTTAAACAAGTGCAAATGCAGCTACTTTGCTGTTATTCTGGCTACACTGTTTTACGTGACTGTGTTAGCCAACTTTGGCTAGTTAGCAAGCAAGGGACAAGAACTTTGCCAGCCATCATGGCAACAGAACATTTATAACAAATGACTGGGTCGCATCCATAGATACAGAACAAAACAACTGGGTCGCATCTCTGGCAGTGTTTTGGATACATATATAACAATGAGCTAATGATGCTAATGATCGACTGGCAAAGAAAATGTGCTCTCTCATCAGGACACGGTTCAGAGGAGGTAGCCAACTACACAGCTAATGCATACACTTCAAACTGAAGCTGGTAAGACAGCAAACTAGCGGTATTTCATGTCGTTTGACCTGTTTTGCTATTGACATTTATTTGTATATATCCATAAAAACTATGCTGATTCATGCTTTCAACTGGCTGAGAAAAGATGTCAGTTCATTCTATTGGTTAGGTTGCCAGAGACACGACTCATATAAATGCAACATGTAAAGTGTTGATCCCATGTTCCACGAGCTGAAATAAAAGTTCCCAGAAATGTTCCATACACACAAAATGTTGTGCACAAATTTGTTTACATCCCTGTTAGTGAGCAATTTTGCTTTGCTAAAATAATCCATCCACTTGAAAAATGTGGCATATCATGAAGCTGATTAGATAGTATAATCATTACACAGGTGCACCTTCTGCTGGGGACAATAAAAGGCCACTCTACAATGTTTGCATCATCGGCTTACCCTTGCCAAATGTTTTTTTTTTTTATGATTTAGAACCCAACTCAACCAATCACAATGCTTGTTTTGACCAACCCTTTGCAGAATATCCTCCAAACGCCGGCTTCTCAGGCATTATCATGAGTTCTATGTAAAATAATGAACAACGTGTGAGGTGTGTTCCATTGTTCCATGACCGAGCAGAACTGACCTTCTACAGAATTGCATTATTTTCTGGAAAACACATAGGGACCAGAGTTGATTATCCATTTTATACAATGGTTATAATTTAATACATTTTCTGTCAGAAATGTGTTCACTTGCGGTAGAAATGTGTTCAACATCCACTGAAGTAGCTAGCAAGTTTACGAGACAGCTACAGTAGTTGCTGTGGTAACCAAACAAACAGATGTGCTAGTTTAGCTAACCGAACTATCAGTCCTAGTTTGCCATTATGAAAATCGAATTCAAAATACTAAGTGTTCTTAATCCGACTTTTGCTTTCAAAAGCAGCTCAAACAAAACATGTAAAAATGAAATATTGCCATTCAATTCTACTGTGCAAATGTACACACCCTGGACAGGTGTGGTATATGGCCAATATATGACTGTTCTTTTACAACGAAACGCGGAGTGCCTGGATACAGGCCTTAGCCGTGGTATATTGGCCATATACCACAAATCCCAGAGGTGCCTTATTGCTATTATAAACTGGTTACCAACATAATTAGACCAGTAAAAATAAATGATTTGTCATACCCGTTGGTATGCGGTCTGATATACCACGGCTTTCAGTCAATCAGCATTCAGGGCTCGAACCACCACGTTTATAAAGGGAAATAATGCACGCTATAGAATATAGCCCTTCAAGCCAATCAGAAAGGTGTATTCAACAATGCCATGGTATAAACACTGGTAGTTAATGACCTTGTTCAGTCTAAGAATAAAAGCCCCTGGAATGAGGCTGGTATGAGGAATACAGTAGCTTGCATACCTGTTCCCTGTTATTAATGAAAATCATAAATCAATGCTTGTCTTGGCATTGTGGACCTGACTTTCCACTTACCTTCAAGTATTAACACATGCATACAGCATCAAGACAAAGCTCTTGGTGCAAATACAAGTTCATGGGTCAAGTGTTTTGCAAGAGTCCTTTCTAAAGCGATGGGAAACAGAGAGTAAGCTTTGGGAAATAGTGGTATGGGATTGTTAGCCATGTTGACATTGGGCTCAGTCAGTCACTAATTAACTAGAGTGACGACTTGTGCCTCTGTGTTTAGATTTCAGAGCTATGTATTCCTAGTTCTGAAACCACCTGATTTGACGAGCAGACACCCTCATTTTTTTTATTTTTTATTTCACCTTTATTTAACCAGGTAGGCTAGTTGAGAACAAGTTCTCATTTGCAACTGCGACCTGGCCAAGATAAAGCATAGCAGTGTGAACAGACAACACAGAGTTACACATGGAGTAAACAATTAGCAAGTCAATAACACAGTAGAAAAAAAAAATGTGGGCTACTAAGTTATGGAGTGTACTTACTGCACACTATAAGGCCGATAATTTGTTTATCAACATGAATAATGTTAAACACACTAACAAATAGGCTAATAGGAACAGAAAACGTATTATATATATACAATAAAATATGTTATGTACATGAATTAATAAAATGAGACTTATTTGAGGTGTGTTAATGACACATGTCGTGTGCACATGGTGCACTCTACTGTTCCAGAATAGCATGTATTTCCACACAGTTGCTTGGAGAATAGCAGGAATGCTGTTCTGGAGAGAGGAGGGCTGATGAGAAATCATTAACCATACACCCTCTGTCAGAGAGAGGAGAGCAACACATTCTCAGTAATGACTTTTATCGATGGGCATATAACTCGTAGATAAACCTTTTGGAGTGGCATGAGCAGTTGTGTAGTACAGTCCTTCTCTTGTCCTATTTTCAGGTCAACGATTAACCAAAATAACACAGGCATAATCCCTATAAATTAGTGGTGGCTTAATCCTCCTTGGTGGTTTTAGGACACTTAGGTCAGTGATACACTACCTTCTGCCACATACTCAGCGAGAGAATATAGTGATTCAAATTGGATGGGGTGTTGAGCCTTATTGTCAACTTGCACCTCCATCAATTATAGATTATTCTGAACCATTTCAGATGAATAAACATGGATTGATTTATTTGACAATTTAAGAAACACATATTATACAGCCAGTACATTTACTATTATTTACATTTTACGGTATCAAATCGAACACAATACAATTATAGATTATTTTTCATTGGACTTATTTCCATTGTGGTCATTTTTCAATAATAGGCAGACACGGCAAGACTGGCAATACACTACAGCTTATAGGCTACAGTTCCAGATATCAGACTTAAATGAGGACTGTAGCAATCATTAAAAGTTCATGGTGCAATACAATGGATGGACTTATTGTTTAACATTGTATTTGATTTGTCTTATGAAATTGTACATATATACATACATACATACATACATACATATATACATACATACATACATACATACATACATACATACATACATACATACATACATACATACATACATACATACATACATATATATATATATTTTTTTTAAAGGTCAAATTAAAACAATTAAAAGACTTAAAGCTATCCCTGTACCATTAACCATATTAGTGAGTTACCCTGGAACATTGCTGGAGTGAAAAGCTTTCTTGAGGATTAGTTATGGATTTGTTCATTTTACTTTTGAAATAGGTGACCATCATCCAATTCCTTTCATCTTCAGCAGAGATGTTATGAGTACAGTAGTATAAAGAATCTGTTGGTTCTGTCTCTAAAGAGGAGTTGCTCTGTTCTGTCTCTGGAAGAGAATGGTTAACACAATATGATGAGTAATATTGGACAGGAATGATTGAGTACAAGCCTTAATGATATGGTATAGAGACAAAGTAAAAACATGTTTTAACATACTTACCAGTAACTTTGGCAGCAGAGTATATATGTCCAGAAAATGTAGGAACGCCTAGAAAAACACATTGACACAGGTAGATCACCAATGGGACATGTCATATTGCCCACAAATGATACATTGTTGATAAAGATGCTAAACATGAAAAGATAATCAACCTGTAAAGGATTTTGATTAGAATCCCCATTAGCTGTTGTGAAAGCAACATCAGCTACTCTTCCTGGGGTCCACACAAAACATGAAACATTAATAGACAAGAACAGCTCAAGGACAGAACTCCATACATTTAAAAACAGCACACACAACCTACATATCAACACATACACACAAAATATCTAGGTTAAATAGGGGTGAGGCTTTGTACTGTGTGGTGTTGCTTTATCTGTTTTTGAAACCGGGTTTGCGGTTCATTTGTGCAATATGAGATGGAAGGGAGTTCCATGCAAAAGTGGTTCTATATAATACTGTACGCTTTCTTGAATTTGTTCTGGATTTGGAGACTATGAAAAGAACCCTGGTGGCTTGTTTGGTGGGGTAAATGTGTGTGTGTCAGAGCTGTGTTTAAGTTGACTATGCAAACAATTTAGAATGTTCAACACATTAATGTTTCTTATAAAAATAAGAAGTGACGCAGTCAGTCTCTCCTCAACTCTTAGCCAAGAGTTTGCATAGTATTTATTTTAGCCCTCTGTTTACAATGGACGTGCAGCTCTGTTCTGGGCCAGCTGCAGCTTAACTTGGTCTTTCTTTGCACCACTTGACAACATGATTGGACAATAATCAGGATAAGACAAAACTAGAGCCTGCAGGACTTGCTTTTTGGAGTGTGGTGTCAGAAAAGCAGAGCATCTCTTTATTATGGACGGACCTCTCCCTATCTTTACAACCCTTGAATCTATATGTTTTGACCATGACCATTTACAATCCAAGGTAACACCAAGTAATTTAGTCTCCTCAGCATGTTCAACAGCCATATTCAGCTGAGGTCTAGAGTATGATTTGTACCAAATACAATGCTCTTACTTTTAGAGATGTTCAGGACCAGTTTATTACTGGCCACCCATTCTAAAACTTTCTGCAACTCCTTGTTAAGAGTTTTAGTGACTTCATTAGCTGTGGTTGCTGACACGTACACTACCGTTCAAAAGTTTGGGGTCACTTAGAAATGTCCTTGTTCGCAGTGGTTTGCAGTGCAGCTGTGCTACCAGAGACTCTGGGTTCGCGCCCAGGCTCTGTCGCAACCGGCTGCAACCGGGAGGTCCGTGGGGCGACGCACAATTAGCCTAGCGTCGTCCGGGTTAGGGAGGGTTTGGCCGGTAGGGATATTCTTGCCTCATCGCGCACCAGCGACTCCTGTGGCGGGCCAAGTGCAGTGCACGCTAACCAAGGTTGCACGGTGTTTCCTCCGGCACATTGGTGCGGCTGGCTTGTTGGGTCGTGTTTCGGAGGACACATGACTTTCGACCTTCGTCTCTCCCGAGCCCGTACGGGAGTTGTAGCGATGAGACAAGATAATAGCTACTAACAATTGGATACCACGAAATTGGGGAGAAAAAGGGGGTAAAAAAATAATACATTTTAAAAGTATGTTTAAAAAAAAAAAAAGCCTTTTTTTTGTCCATTAAAATAACATCAAAATGATCAGAAATACATTGTTAATGTTGTAAATGACTATTGTAGCTGGAAACAGATGATTTTTTATAGAATATCTAGATAGGCGTACAGAGGCCCATTATGAGCAAGCATCACTCATGTGTTCCAATGGCACGTTGTGTTAGCTTATCCAAGTTTATACATTTAAAAGGCTAATTGATCATTAGAAAACCCTTTTGCAATTATGTTAGCACAGCTGAAAACTGTTGTCCTGATTATAAAGAAGCAATAAAAATGGCCTTCTTTAGACTAGTTGAGTATCTGGAGCATCAGCATTTGTGGGTTCTATTACAGGCTCAAAATGGCCTGAAACAAAGAACTTCCTTCTGAAACTCGTCAGTCTTTTCTTGGTCTGAGAAATGAAGGCTATTCCATGCGAGAAATTGCCAAGAAACTGCACCGTTCTTAGTTTTTTAATGCATGAATAAGATGGCTCACTGTTCGTCGTTGGCATTTTCTACCTAAATTTGCCCACTTTGCCAATGAAGTAATCATTAATATTATTGGTAAAATCAAATGGTTTAGTGATGAATAAGCCATCTGATTCAATGAAAGATGAAGTTGAATTTGTCTGTCTGCCTATAATTTTATTTTAAATTCAAGTTTTTTTCCGTAATTCTTTATATCATTGATCTGACTTCATAATACAATTTTTTCTTCTTTTTGTTGAGTTCAGTTCAATTATTTCTTAATTTGCAGTAAGTCAGATGTACAGCCAGACGTATTAGCCACTCCTTTTGCACCATCTCTTTCAACCATACAGTTTTTCAATGCCTCATCAATCCATGGATGATATGTCCATGTAATATCATTCTCCACCTGAAGAGGGCAGCCTTATTCAATCAATTAGTTATCAGCATCCAAACACTTTCTGCATCTGTAACCACCATTCTCTTCTTCTAACCCCAACCCATCTGCGTGTTTCCACTGCCACATGCCAAAAACAACAAGGATCCTAATCAGAATTAACACGACTGCCATTACCAGGACTACTGGAATGATGGAGGCGCTATCTGGGCCAGTATCAGGAACTGTCAATGAATACAAACACAATATTACCATTACATTAAATTGTAAAAAAATATGTATACATGACAGTATTACATTACTAATATTTATTGCAACAACTTTGTAATGTGTAACCTCTAACAGAGGTGGACCATAATGGTTGCTAAAAAAGCACATAATCTGATGATACTGTATCTCAGAGCATCCCTTGGCTCCTAGTCTTACCCCAACTGACATCCAGCTTGTTGTCCATACTGATGTGATTGGCAGTGCAGGTGTAGTTGGGTCTCTCTCTCAGCTCCTGGACAGTGATTGTCAGACTCTTTCTCAGCTGGTACGTCCAGTCTCCTTTGGTAGCAATTGCCCCCCTTTGAGCTCATGCTCTGCCACAGGTTGGCCGTCTCTCAGCAGGGTGAGGTTGATGTGGCGGGGTAGAAACCAAAGGCCAGGCAGGTGATCTTGGCCCCTGCAGTATCTGTGCTTTCTTTTGAAATGAGTCTTACTCTAGGACGCACTGAGGAGGAAATGTGTATCAATGGATCAACTGTAGATTTGCTTAGGTTGTATTCCTGATGCTTTTTACACATGGTATAATAATGGCATAACAATATTTGGTTATATTGTTCATGCATTGGCATTACTATTTTTATAGTGCACAAAGCCTACCTTTTCTCATGACGAGTTCCTCCTCTTTCTTCAGGTAGTCCTTTAATGATTTAATGCAAATAGGGAGATAAACTTTGTCAAGACCCATTTGAACGTACTGTGTCCTTTGTTGATTTACACTCAAGTTCTGGCCACTTAGGATGGGAATTGTACTGCAGTTTGTTGAAGTTCAGAACACCTCCATCAATTCCACTGAACGCTTCCTTTATCATGAGTTGGCCTTGCTTTTCATTGTCCACCAATTCACAACCAATAAGTCTCTGATGAACAAATATTCCTGTAATAATTTAAAAGCAAAGAACCAATACTTTAGGTAATAGTGACAAAAAAAGTTTTGAAAAACATGGGCTGTCCATCTTATATTTGAAAATAGAAGAGAGAGCAGCACACTCTACAGCCAATTCTGTCGAATCAAAAGAATTTGCAAAAAACAATCCGATTTCGACAGAAATATGGCTGAGACGCAGAGAAAGTTCAAGGAGAGGGGCTACAAGAATGATCAGATTATTATTGCCATTGAGAAAATTCAAAACAAAACGAGACATGACCTTTTTCAAGGTCAGTCTCGCAAAAAGACCATTATTGCGTTCTAACTACCCGCTATTCAAAGGGCTCTGAACAAATTAAGGGAATTGTTCACAAACATTGGCACATCTTAAAATCTGATGATTAGTCTCGGTAATGTGTTTTCGGACCTTCCCTTGGTCGTATTCTCGCGGGGCAGAAATATCAGAGACCAGTTGGTACACTGATTTACCACCCCAAGATATTCCTGAACGTCTATTTGCGCCCCTACTGGATGGAAATTACAAATGTAATGGCTGTGCTCAATGCAATGGCACTTATACATGTAGATCCTTCAAACACCCACAAACAGGGAAATCGATCCCAATCAAAGGTGTTATTACGTGCTCCACTAAGGCAGTTATTTATCTTATAACATGTCCTTGTGGTAAAAATGATGTAGGTAAAACAAAGCGCGAATTAAAAGTACGTATCTCAGAGCATCGTAGCACCATTAGGTGTAAAAACTTTACTTATCCAGTTGCGGCCCACTTTTTGGAAGCAGGCCACTCAATTTCGTCTCTGCGTTATATTGGCATCGAATATGTCACCCTCCCTAGGAGAGGGGGTGACCTTGATAATTTATTGTTAAAACGAGAGGCTGCCTGGATCTTTAATTTAAAGACCCCTGCACCCTTCGGTCTCAACGTAGACTTTGATCTGAAGCCATTCTTGTGATTATTGTGACTTTGTCATTGTAATTGTTTGTAAACTTGTGTAGTTAAACTAATCTATGATCGTATGCTATCCATTTGTTGTTTGTATGTTCTTTGTATGACATTTTAATATTTGATTATTAACCAATGATATTAGGCCACTCTTGGCCATGATTACAGACACCTGTGTCTTTTGACACTATATAAACGAGTCATCAAGCAGTGTTTGTGATTATACCCTGATGAAGACAGCTTGGCTGTCGAAACGTTGGTAATTACATTTTTTTTTTTTTGCATCTGAGCTCCTAGAGTGTGCGGCTCTCTTTTATTTTCAAGTTTTCTACTCTGCAAGCCAGCACCTCGTCTTAATAGGTGTGCGTTTCTTTTTCTTCTAGATCGTTCTGCCCAGCTTATATATCATTAAGCAGAGAGTGGTATTGAGCCATTTATTACATTTACAATCACTTTGGTAAGGGAATTATAGTATTCACATATATATATAACACACACTTAAATATATACATACATACTTCTGGATCTTGGTCATCCATGTAAACCAATATATTTCATCTTAGTCATCCATGTAAACCAATATATTTCATTCTAACACCGTAGTTATCTAGATTTTAGATAATAGGGGTGGCTCATTTGACACTAACTGACTTGCCTAGTTAAAGGAAAAAAAGAAAGACTTACCCCGTTCTCCCCATATTTATGGTCACAGTATATTTCGAGATATGCATTCCCTATTTTCCTGTTACTTCCTCATTCTGTGGCCTATGTACAGCATGCATCTAATCTTTATCTAATATTCTTTGTGTGCCCCTTTGTCCATTTATTGAACGCCACAATATTACTGTCCATTTAGGGGAACCGTTATGGCCCCGGCTTGTCAGAAACTGAAAAAAATGTTTATTACAGTTTGCTCACCTGTTGTGGAGTTAAAGCGATGCTGTAAGAGGGACGACCACTTCCTCATACTGAGGTACACGTCCCAAGACGCACCCTGAACTGTTCTTGAATACTCTTCATCCATGTTCCCATCGGTCCTAGAGATAAATCTCCAGGACTTGGAGTCATAGTATCCCACCGGAACATCATCCAGCATCCACAGAATTCAGGAAACTCTGTCTCTCCAAGTACGTGTGTTGCTAACCCCCACAGAGAGTGGGAAGATTTACCTGTGAGGTGATAGATCAATTAGTAATTCTCAGCAAGACTAAATTCCAGCAATCCACGTATGAAAAATCAATAGACCTTACCTGCATTAACAATTGGAAGATATGAGAAATAACGTGTAAAAATTCATTTCAAAGCACTTCAGTTTCCATACAGCTGGTGTAGACGACCATGAAGTTCCGCAACCATGTAAACAGATTCCTTACTTTCGTTGTTGTTTCCGGTCACTTGACTTACGTGCAGCTGTGCGGTTTGTTGCCAACTATTCTTTGCTACGTGCCAACTTTACGGTTTTTACTTTAATTACCGTTTTATATTTTATTTTTCCCTCGCTGTACTTTTTATTTCTCCATTCAACTTGTTCACCCCCGACGCTTTATCTGGACATGGTTCTACACAACCTCCACCAGCCGAAGCTAGTAGTAATGTTAACATTATGCCTCCTAATTGCGAGGATAGCCGTGCTGCAAGCCCAGCTACAGACGCAATCGTTATGCAAGAGTAATTTAGGTGTAGGAAAGGATGAAACAGCGTCTGTGCTGTTAAGTACAGATAGTAGTATAAATCCCCTCACAGTCCCCGGAGCGGGACATTTTTCTCATGGCTTCTGGAAGGAAATGCTGTAGGAATGCTCAACCGGTGTCGCTCATTCAGCCAGCAGAAACGTTCAACCGGTTCTCCCAATTAAACAACGAGTAGAGTCCGAGTCTCTCAGGTCTCTCCTCCACCATTAGCTCTGACAAACTGAACACCCTAGTCATTGGCGACTCCATTACCTGTAGTGTTAGACTTTAAAAGAATCACACAGTTTACCAGGGGGCAGAACTACCGACGTAAAGGCTAATCTGAAGGTGGTGCTGGCTAAAGCTAAAACTGGCGAGTATAGGGTTATTGTTATCCACCTTGGCCCCAACGATGTTAGGAAACAGTCAGAGGTCACCAAGTGCAACATAGATTCAGCGTGTAAATCAGCTAGAAAGATGTGTCAGGATCGAGAAATTGTCTCTGGCTCCCTCCCAATTAGGGGGAGTGAAGAGCTAGCTCTACTGCAGTCTCACAAGTCAATCACTGGTTGAAAACTGTTTTCTGTCCCTCCCAAAATATAGCATTTGTAGATAATTGCCCCTCTTTCTGGGAATCAGTGATGCCAATTTAGCCATTTTGTTGCTAGATTTAGCAACTTTTCAGAATACCCTTCTTTTTCCAACAGCACCTAGCAACAAATTTAGCTACTTTTAAAAATTGATTTGGAACTTTTAGCAACTTTTGAAAAGTGACTCAAAGGCTAAAATGCACGCATTTCCCTCTAAATGACACAAAAACTATTTTCTCTGTCACACTCAGTCACAGCACAAGTGCCTGGCTGCAAAAGTGCATTGTGAGTGACATTACCAGCAGGTGCTCAGCTCGTGCACAGCCAGCAGCAGTTTCAGCAAATCATTGTTGGCTGACTGCAGCAGCAAAAGTACAGGTTTGACGAGCCCTCCTGTCTCAGCCTCCAGTATTTATGCTGCAGTAGTTTGTGTCCGGGGGCTAGGGTCAGTTTGTTATATCTGGAGTACTTCTCCTGTATTATCCTCTGTCCTGTGTGAATTGAAGTATGCCCTCTCTAATTCTCTCTTTCCCTCTCTCAGAGGACCTGAGCCCTAGGACCATGCCTCAGGACTACCTGGCATGACTCCTCCTTGCTGTCCCCAGTCCACCTGGCCGTGCTGCTGCTCCAGTTTCAACTGTTCTGCCTGTGATTATTATTATTTGACCATGCTGGTCATTTATGAACATTTGAACATCTTGGCCATGTTCTGTTATAATCTCCACCCGGCACAGCCAGAAGAGGACTGGCCACCCCTCATAGCATGGTTCCTCTCTAGGTTTTGGCCTTTCTAGGGAGCTTTTCCTAGCCACCGTGCTTCTACACCTGCATTGCTTGCTGTTTGGGGTTTTAGGCTGGGTTTCTACACAGCACTTTGAGATATCAGCAGATGTACGAAGGGCTATATATATATACACATTTGATTTGATTTGAACATAGACAGGGCTCTAGCTCCACAATGAGATAGGGTGCAGGCCAGGCAGCAGGCTGTTAGCCACCCTGCCAGCTTAGTGGAGTCAGCTCAGCTATCCCCATTTAGATGGTGGTTGTGCCTTGATCTAGGCTGGGCAAAACGTAACATGGCGGTGTTCGCCTTCGCAATCTCATTGGAATAAAGACCTCCATTCCTGTCATTATTGAAAGCGATTGTGATATCTCACATCTCACAATAAGGCTACTTAATGTTAGATCCATCATTTCCAAGTCAATTAACTAATCACTGATCATAATCTTGATGTGATTGGCCTGACTGAAACATGGCTTAAGCCTGATGTATTTACTGTGTTAAATGAGGCCTCTCCTCTTGGTTATAATAACCCCTGTGCATCCCACAAAGGCGGAGGTGTTGCTAACATTTATGATAGCAAATTTCAATATTTAAAAAAAGGCTGCGTTTTCGTCTTTTGAGCTTCTAGTCATGAAATCTATACAGCCTACTCTTATAGCTACCGTTTACAGGCCTCCTGGGCCGTATACAGAGTTCCAATCTGACCTTGTAGTAATGGCAGCTAATATTAACATTTTTGGTGACTTTAATATTCACATGGAAAAGTCCACAGACCCACTCCAAAAGGCTTTCGGAGCCATCATTGACTCAGTGGGTTTTGTCCAACAGGTCTCCGGACCTACTCACTGCCACAGTCATACTCTGCACCTAGTTTTTCCCAACTTAATTGAGGAGAATAACAATCCTAAAAATAAATCCTACATTTATTTTTGATACTGTTGCAAAGCTAACGAAAAAGCAGCATTCCCCAAGAAGAGGATGTCTTTCACGTCAGTAGTGATAAATTCATGAACTTCTTTGACGAAAAGATCATGATCATTAGAAAGCAAATTTATGTGGGGCGGCAGGGTAGCCTAGTGGTTAGAGAGTTGTACCAGTAACCGAAAGGTTGCAAGTTCATATCCGTGAGCTGACAAGGTACAAATCTGTCGTTCTGCCCCTGAACAGGCAGTTAACACACTGTTCCTAGGCCATCATTGAAAATAAGATTTTGTTCTTAACTGACTTGCCTAGTTAAATAAAGGTAAAATAACAAAAATGACAGACTCCTTTTTAAACCTGCGTATTTCTCCACAGCTCAGTTGTCCTGAGTCTGTACAACACTGCCAGGACCTAGGATCAAGGGAGACACTCAAGTGTTTTAATACTTTATCTCTTGACACATTGAAAATAGTCTTGACCTCTAAACCTTCAAGCTAGATACTGGACCCTATTTCAACTAAACTACGGAAAGAGCCGCTTCCTGTGCTTGGCTCTCCTATGTTGAACATAATAAATGGCTCTCTATCCACCGGATGTGTACCAAACTCACTAAAAGTGGCAGTAATTAAAGCCTCTCTTGAAAAAGCCAAATCCTGACCCAGAAAATAAAAAACTATCGGCCTACATCGAATCTCCCATTCCTCTCAACAAAATTGAAAAATCTGTTGCACAGCAACTCACTGCCTTCCTGGAGACAAACAATGTATACGAAACGCTTCAGTCTGGTTTTAGACCCCATCATAGCACTGAGACTGCACTTGTGAAGGTGGTAAATTATATTTTAACGGTGTCAGACCAAGGCTCTGCATCTGTCCTCGTGCTCCTAGACCTTAGTGATGCTTTTGATACCACCATTTTTTGGAGAGATTGGAAACCCAAATTGGTCTACATGTCAGAAAGATATCAGTTTGTCTCTGTGGATGGTTTGTCCTCTGACAAATCAACTGTAAATGTAGGTGTGTTTTTGGACCACTATAGTTTTCACTATATATTTTACCTCTTGATGATGTCATTTGGAAACAATGTTAACTTTCCCTGCTTTGAGGACGATACACAGCTGTACATTTCAATGAAACATGGCAAAGCCCCAAAATTGCCCTCCCTGGAAGCCTGTGTTTCAGACATAAGGAAATGGGTGACGGCATATGTTTTACTTTTAAACTCAGACAAAACAGAGATGCTAGTTCTAGGTCCCAAGAAACAAAGATGTCTTCTGTTGGCTCAGACAATTAATCTTGATGGTTGTACAGTAGTCTCAAATAATACTGTGAACGAACTTGGCTTTACTCTGGACCCTGATCTCTCTTTTGACCTAGCCACCGTGCTTCTACATCTGCATTGCTTTCTGTTTGGGGTTTTAGGCTGGGTTTCTGTACAGCACTTTAGAAATATATTTGATTGCTTTGTCTCGAAAAATACCGGCACGCTCATTTTGCATCCCAGTGCGCCGGATAGGTGGAGATTTCACTTAAGAACCAATAGAAGGTCTAAAATGTGCAAGCTCTGCCCACTCAGGGCGATGCAAAACTAACGCCCACCCTTCATCACAGTCACTGGTTTGCCTTTCCCCTTCACATACAAGCTCTTACACGTTTGACACCCGACAAGCATGTGACATTTCAGCTTTTACACATTTAAAATATAAAGCAATAAAACAAAACATTTCTATAGAAATGTAGTTAGAGATATTGACTATCTAGGTCTTCAGTAAACATTAACCACTGAAGTCTAATGGGACTTTCACTTTGGTAACTGTCGAGAATATCAAATTGAATGTGTCAGTAGATGCAACACCAAAAACCGCGCATGCTAAGACGTGATCATGTTGGTTCATCATACTATCATCATTACCTTTTCTCTAAATGTGTGTGTAGTCACAACAAGACAATCAGAGCCTACAGTACTAAGAACAGTATGAAATTCTTCATGGCTGAATTGATTGTCAAGTACATAGAAAAAAAAGACCAGAGGAATCTGGTTAATAATTTCTTCATTTATTAGTTGTACAATTATGAAAAATAATAACCATAAAAAAGGACTGGAAGCCCAAAGGTCATTTACAATCTTTTTCCTTTGTTTCTGTAGTGATGTCCCTCTGAGTTCTTTCTCTCGGCCCGTTTTCAATCGTTGGGTATTGTTGGAATCAGGGGTGAAACTTTGAACATTGTTATACTCAGAAGTATAGGAACATTAGGTACTAAAGAGACATGAGGGGTGCCATAATGAAGCTTGGGAGGGGGTGAGTGCAGGGAACACGATTGCATGTGGCAGTACTGATAAGGGGAGAAACCGTTGAAGGCTCATGTCACTTTGCTCCCTGATTAGCAAGAATGATGCAATGTTTCGAGATAAGGAGACTCCACCCAAGGTTGGGTATGAATACTACCACTGGGGAAGCCATGTCTGTGTCTGAATTACAGCTGTAACAACCCTTTGCGAAGAATTAAACTTGGTTAAGCTTCTCTAGTGTCCGTGAGTTTACTCAAAATTAGAACCTAACAGTATCATGATATGTTGAACTTAATAAGACAGTCCTTTTTTTTTTTTTTTTTTTTTTTACAAATGTGGCAAAACAATTACATACGTACATACATATACATAGATATCTATAAAAACAAAAATCATTCAAGTATCAAAATACAGACTGCTAGAGATTAATTTACAATCCAATATCATTGTTATCATCATCATATTATTCATTAATATCATCAGAATAGTCCTATTGTACTACCCATGATCCTTATGTGCAAACGCGGAGACAGGACCAGGTTGATAGCTGCAGGTGCTCACATCAACCAGCTAAAGACAGCTGTATCATATAGAGTGAGTACCATATAGCTAGTCTATGTACCCACAGAGGCGCAACACTCCAGCTGAACACAGAGTACCCAAAACAGAAAACAGTCAACGTACCAGGAGATATACCATATGGGGAGAAAACACTGTGTACCATATTCTACCTAAAATCTTACAGGACTGGTTTTCTGGATTGACTAGTTTAAAATAAATCAAATTGATTCAGGGGGGATAAAAGGCCATCGCAGTACCTCCTAACAGGTCCTATAGTTTCCAGTTTAAACATACAAAAGACACCCCCTGTTTTTAAAAGTTGCTGTAGTGTCAGTTGAACAGCCCTCCAAACTTCATCCATGTCAGATTATTCCTCCTGTACACCATTACATTAACTATCACAGTTCTGTATGTTATGAATGAGAAAATGAAGATAAAGCGATGCTTTGATGTAACTGACTCGGTGCTTGAATGGATGGACATGAGAAAGCCTGTGATTGTACTGCTGAATCTCACATTGTAATTATTCTACCCAATCGTACCCTAGTGAGCATAGCATACCGAGGACAACTTTAATGCATTCCTTTATCTAAATCTGTCTCCCATTTCCCAGTGAGATATCCAGGTAGATCTCTACTTCTTTTCTCAAAAATATATTTTTATGTTGATTACCACTGTCTGTACCTTAATAAAATTCCCTGTCAGAGTAAACATTAGCTTAGCGTAGCCCTCAGCGAAGACACATACGTGTATGGGAAAGGCCCCTCTGAGGGATCGATCTAGAGAAGCATCCATCTTCAACTCTCATGGAATGGATACACAAGTCACAAAATGTCAGGGAAAAACAACAACTGGGAACAAGACACTCTCGAACCCCCGTAGATAAAATACACTGTCTGAACAGCATTCACTGGCCTGTCAAGGATAAACATGTTTACATTTGTAAAAAATAAAAACAGAAAAGGAGGGATGTTAAAGTCGAGTGCTTCACATTGAAAGAGATGCCTACCAAACAAACACCCACCTTTCAGTCTCTGGATAACTGACCAAGCTTTGACACGTTGAGTCCATTTTCCCGTGTAAGTAAGTGGATGCAGTGAGGATGTTGGTTGTTTGGGCCTACTGCTTGGGGGCTGACTTCCTGTCTGTGTGATACAGAACTACAGCGCTGATCCCTGGAGCTGAACACCTCAGTGGAGGTGAGAAGGAGTGGAGCATGAGGAGAGGTCCAGGGGTGTCAGAGAGGAGGTAGGGCCCTCCTGGTGTATGTAAGCATGTCTCCAGTTGGTACTGGTAGGAAGGGTGCATGGAAAGTGGCCTTTCTCCTGGTTCCAAAAATGCATCCTGCCACACAACACAACACCATAGGTATGGGTCACCCCTGACCTCTCACTCTGGCTGGGTGTCCGGTCATGGTAGTCAGCTACATGGAAGGGAGACACACACCAACACAGCACTGGGGTTAAAATAATGTAAAAACATAACTGAGCCAACTGAAAACAAAATGGCGTAGATATCAAGATAACAGATTTTTCTAGATAATGATTCAATTCCGCTTCCATGTTAGCACTGAATATCGACTGAGGCAGGGTGAATAGTAAAACAGACAGTCATTAATGACAACATGATGAACATAAAGGAGAAACTGTATGAGTAGTGAAAAAGAAAGAAGGAAAATGAAAGGGAAAAAAGGAAAGTCTCCTATTTCCCGGTTTACTTTCAACAGACATTGGGTTGATTGCATCTTGGCACTATTTGGAATATGGCGATGAGTTAGAAATGTAGATCGATGCAAAGAGTGATACGATTTCAAATGAGAACACTGAATGCACCATGCCTAAAGTATAGCAACATTATGTAATGCTGTACATTTAATCTGTATACATCAGCCTCTGTTTCACCACAGTGGATGGACTAGATGCCAACTAAACAGAATATGTGCCTTGACAAAGTTATGCCTTCATCTTTCAGTCCATTAAGACGCGCTTGGATTAGGAAAGATGGATGGTACAGCAGTTTATTCTTTTGACGCATTTCACCTAACCACTCCTCTCCAGTGAGAGATTTGATGAGCTCTCCTCCTCATTAAGGTTAATATAACCGATCAGCCCTATATTGACGGATCTACCGGCTAGGCTGGGTAATTAGACTGAAACCGTCACCCAAGTCTATTACTGGTGGCTAGAGCAGAATTCATGCATTTTGGCTCATACTCTATTGAATAAACAGTCCATTTAAGTTCTTCTCATATCATCTTTGATGCACATATTTCCCCAGCATCCAAGCATTCACAAAGTTTTCATGACACTCCAAATAAGGATTGCACTAGATATCAAATTCTCAGTCAAAGAGCAAGGCATGCTCAGATTGATTTCCCACACTGCTGTCTATAACAGTGAGGACATCTCTGTAGGACACCATAATATGTTTGAACCTCTGTGTCCTATCTATCCTCCAATAGCTACCAGTAGAGATCTCCTATCACAGTGCTGGACCCTAGCCTACTTTGGCAGCATAACACAGAGTGACAGTTTCCCAGACTCAGATTAAGTTTAGGCAACCGATACAAAGAGCGATAATAAATCAGACAGGATACGCATCAACATGCACTTCCCTCTGTTAACCCAAATGGGCTTAGGGGGTTAGGGTTTAGTCCAGAGTTGTCTTCCATCCCCTTGCAGAGAAACAGGCAATGTTCCTACTAATGTGCATAGAACCACAACAATGGAACAGGGAGTCTCTCACAGATGAATCTTCTGGAAACAATGTTCATCCAGGTACGTGATCCTTCGCTGTAGAGAATCGGATATTTGTTTCTGAGCACTGGAGGCAGGAGTTTAAAGTTCAGGAAACAAGGAAGGGGAAAGTTCTTCAAGAGCGCCTCACAGTGGCCGTCGTCTGGTAGAGCAGTAAAAGCACCCAGAGGAGAAAGGAAAAAGGAAGGAGGGATAGATGGATAGAAAAATTAAGGATTGTCCCAAAATAATTTGGGGGAGGGAAAGAGTAATGGTGAGGAGTGGGGAGGTAGGTAGGTAGAATTGAGATAGTAGCCACTGAACAAACTTAATCAGTGACTGGATTTGTGGATTACATTAGCTGTCCTACACACATCATAGCTAGGGGTACTGAATAACAGCACTATACAGTAGAACAGTTTAAGCAGAACTAACAGTGTCAATGTGAGGGAAGTGGAAGGACAAGGTAGAGTATCATGCTTCACAGAGGCAAGGGGAACCAAATGCCTAGGAACATACTGTACGATGATCACAGAGCAATGATTCAGGGCCCAGAGGAGTCAGCAGTTTAACACATTGAAAAGGAGCAGGGATCAGGGTGTTAGTCCAGGAGGTTGTTCAGTTAGTCCCCACTAACAGAGTTGTGGTCAGGGGGAGAGGCAGTGGCGAGGCAAGGACAGAAGAGGCAGGTCTCATAATGGTAGACTGAATAACAGACAGGGGGAGGAGAGAAGTTGAGTCTTTCAGCAGACAGAGGAGAGGAGGTGGAGGCAGAGGAGAGGTGGAGACAGAGGAGGGCAGGAGGGTTCTGGCCCTCCTGAGAAAGAGGCAGAGTCACAGTGAAAGGCACACAGATGGAGGAGGAGGAGGAAAGGTACAGTAAGTCAGAAGGTCAAGCCCAGGGTCAAAGGGCAGAGGGCGGGAGATGTGTCGGGTCCACTCAGAATATGGTGGTCTCGTACTTAGTGCTGATGGTCCTCTTGGAGTCTTTGGGGACAGGGTCCACCAGCCACGTGGTGCTGCCCTGGGAGTCCACTTCCAGCTCCAACGGGTCCACCTGGTGGGGTAGGGGACACAGAGGGGGCTCAGATACAGGATTTGACACTTCTTAGGGTGAGAGTCAACAGACAAATAAATGCAATTAGTGTGCCGAATTACATGTTAGTCATTCTAAGATCACGGTGTGGTGAAATTCTGCACGGAGCCTGCTTGGCGCCCAAACAAGATCTATTTTACTCCTCTCTAACAATACCGCTACAACAGTGTATTGTGCCTGAACATGTTGTGCAAACAGAGAGATCATGACAGGAACTGATGGCTCATTGAAGCACAGTAAAATGTACTAAGTGTGAGTAAGAAAACCTTAACAGAGGAACCAGTGAGGACCAAGATATACCACATCACATCAGCAAATCAAGTGTGATTCCCAACATGGAATGTTCATACCACTAGGGGGCTCCCAAGGGCTTTACAACTATCAGGGGGTCCAGTAAAGAACAACACAGTAACCAACAGAGAGTTGATGGTGTCTCATCATGACGTCATCTTTTTGAAAGAAAAAAAGTTGTGACTCCAGGTTGAGAACCCCATTGAGACAAAAACTGAGAAGAAATGAGGCATGAAGAGGAGAGACAAAGGAGTAATGTGGACGGATTGAAGGGGAGGAGAAATGTGAGTTTTTGTTAAAGGATTGGTAATAGGGGGATCGATCAAGCCAAGGCAGTAAAACATACAATTAAGTAGAAAGGGTGGATGATCAAAGGATGAGGAAGGGGAGAAAGGAGGATGAGGAGAGAGGGAGAGAGCAGCACCTGGGCAACAGGGCTGGCAGAGTGGTGCAGTGGGAGGAAGGAGGGACGGTGGGTGGTGCAGGTGAGACAGTAACAGCAGGAGCGACTGTCCAGCAGGAGAGGAGAGTCCTGGAAGAGACAGACAGGACAGACAGGAAGAGAGCGAGAGACAGACATTAACACAGGGGAAGTGAAAGGACAAGAGAGAGAAGAAATAGGGGCTGTCCAGGGACGGTGGAACAACAGAATGGGGAGGACTGAAACAAAACAGGAAGAAGGGACAGATTCTCACAACACCCTGCTTCGTCCAGTAACTGGGGGACATGAGATTTCAGGTGTGTGTACCGATGGGAGGGATGGGACTGGTTGGTACCTGTCATTTGATACCTCCCGCAGAGAAAGGCATTACATAATGAAACCCCTCTGCTAATAGCATCAGTATATAGCTATTAATCCCAAAGCACAGCTATGACGAAGGTGTGGTAGCTTGTTTTTAGGGGTGTTCGTCATTGTGTTGTTTTCATGCTATGTCAAAATAACACAATTTTCCTAAGGGAAAGGATTGTGTGTGTATGAACACACCTTCTGTTTGGTATATATAATAAATAGTCCAAGCAGCCCTGTGATCATCACATTATCATTCAGTGGCACAGGAGGCTGGTGAGAGCAGGACAGCTCATAATAGTGGCTGGGATGGAGTGAATTAAAATGGTACAGGTAACTGCCAAAATAAAGAAACACTTGAGTAAATTATAGATACAAAGTATAATGAAAGCAGGTGCTTCCAGACAGGTGTGGTTCCTGAGTTAATTAAGCAATTTAAACATCCCATCATGCTTAGGGTCATGTATAAAAATGCCCAGTTGCCCATTATTTTGCCTACCATGGCTAGAAGAAGAGATCTCAGTGACTTTGAAAGAGGGGTCTCAAAGGAGCATAGGGGTTTTAAGGGTGTGTGTGTGTCTCAGTCACCAGATCAACCCAATTGAACACTTATGGGAGATTCTGGAGCGGCGCCTGAGACAATACACCAAATGATGGAATTTCTCATGGAAGAGGTTAGGTGTAATCAATCCCTTGTAGAATCTATGCCGAGGTGTATTGAAGCTGTTCTGGCTCGTTGTGCCCAACAACATCCTATTAAGACACTTTATGTTGGTGTTCCCTTTATTTTGGCAGTTACCTGTATCAAATGAATGGAACCCATGTGTTTGATACCATTCAATTTATTCCGTTCCAGCAATTACAATGAGCCCGTCCTCCCCAATAAAGGTACCACCAGCCGCACGTGTTCAGTGGCAATCCATTCCTTAACGTTTTAATGCTACTGGCAGATTTTCACAATGTATTCACAATGATGTAAGGAGCTGCAGCATTTTGATAAATCACTTGTTTGTTTCCTGTCCAAATCAGAAGAATTGTCTGTGTGCGCATGTGACAAACTCACCCCTGATTTCCTTACGCCACCCCGTGGTTTGGGAACGGGCCGGCTGGATTTGGTCTCGATGACCTCTGCCCCGGGTCCTGCTGGGATGCCCTGGTGCTGTTTGGTCCTCTGGGCCTGGAGAGCTAACTGATAGGCCACCTCAAATGCCTGTCCCAGCGTCAGGATGATTTCATAGGTCAGGTTCTACCAGAGGGGGAGGAGACAGAACATAGAATCCTACTCAGTATTCGACACAGACAGACAGACAGACAGACAGACAGACAGACAGACAGACAGACAGACAGACAGACAGACAGACAGACAGAGCGAGCTCCTGAATATGAACACTGTTGCATCAATCAGATTGAAGTGGAGAAGTGAAGAGTAACTTCCAGGAGAGATGCTCTTAGTCAGACAATGGAATCTATGACTTAATTTGTTATGTGTATTTGCCTGCATCACTTTGTAAAAAGACCCAACTCAATGGCAGGCAGAGCTGTCAGGTAGAGAGGAAGTGTAGCGAGACAGCAAGCTGTTCCCTCTCTGTCCCCTGGCTGCAAACACCTGCTACTGCAAACCAACTGGGGCTGGAGCTGCATCACATTAAAACACAGAATCTAATTAGTGGCTAGGACCAGGTGAAGGTGAACACACACTCAGGACCAGAGACGGAGACCAAAACATGGGGGTCCTTGATTTGTTTTCCAAAGAGAAAGATTTGAATGGCTTCCTCTGACACATAGAGCACCACTGGGCAGCTCAACCCACTCAAGTGAGACATAATTAAACACCAAACCCATCTTGTAAAGTTAAGTGACAAAACAACTCCACCCTAAGAAAAACAGAAACACCGCTTATTCCTGTGTGGTGAAATGTATTTATGTTTATACCCTTTGATCTGATCTGGGATCTGTACTACTGTGTGGGCTGGTGAAAAATGAGCCTGTGGAGTCTAGTAACAGCCTGGTCATTACTGTTTAAAAGCTCTGATCTCATCTCTGGGTTATTATACTGCCCCACCTCAGATAGTCATCCGCAGACATGTCAGAAAGGTGGAACCAGCCATAAACAAACACCCATTGACTTGAATGGGGATGGTCATTCTATGAATTGTATTTCTATGTGACCAGACTCTAGTAGTCAGTCAGTGGCTTTCGATGACCCCTGCGGTATTATATTTGAGAAGCCTTAGCGTTTAGTCATATAACCAGTTATCAGGATGAAGAATGGTGGTGAAGAATGAAGGCCATCAGTGTTGCCAAAGTGAGAAACCTCACAGTGACGTAAGCGGGTCGAGAAAGTAAAGATAACAGTGTGGCAGTGCTGCTGCCAGTCAGTCACATCTCCTCTGAGGATTGAAGACGGTGGCTGGGAAGTATCTCCCATGAGGACAAAGGAGAGGATATCAGAGAGAAACTATGCTCTGTGGACAGGACTGGGGAACAGTGTCTCTGCATGGAATTGTCACACCGCAGGGCAAAATTTCAGAAGTAGAGCTCTTACGAGCAGTCTGAAGTTGGATGTATTCTGCAACTAATCCAATAGCATAGTATACAATGAAGCCACGGCAGGCTAGAGTAGATGAGTGGGCTGATGTGTAAGCAGATATTCTCACCACGTCCACTGTGCTGAACACATGGCAGTAGTGGTGGTTGGTCTGCAGGTCCTTGGTGATGTAGGCAAACGTGCACAGATCCTCTGGGTCCTGGGCCGCGCACGAGATGTTCCGGATTTCATGTTCTGCAATGATGTTCTGTATTTGGAGGAGGAACCAAGATTAATGTGGAGTCACAGCGGCAATAACATCAACCACTTTCACATCTCCATCATGGGAAAAATATATGACCAATATGAACTAAAAGTTCAACCCCTCGACCTACTGCCCTATTAAAGGACTATCTGTCATGTCTGTGACTCACTTAATAGACAGGGGTGAAATTTAGTAGGAGGGAGAAGGTTGGGCTGGAACAATGTGACAGGTGTGGTGTGATACTGGGCTGCTTCCTCTGGTGTCTAGCCTCCATGGCTGGGGTGTGTATGAGAGAGACTAATCTGTCTAGTTGTCAGATATCGCTGTATGGATCAGGCCTAAGGTGAAAAGGGGGCACCCCGCCAACCAACCTTATTGGCCGCATCAATGAACTTCACCCCTTTATAGGTGATGGAGAGGACGATAGTGGGGACCTTCTTCATCTGCTCTGTTGACCTCTGAGCGACAGAGATGTATAGCATGAAAAGGAGAACATTAGCTTGGGTTCCTGTAATCAGGAAAGCACAGGTCCCAATAAAAGAGCAACAGCAGGTACAATGAATCAAATTTAAGACAATACAAGTTGCAACAAAGGGGAGAAAAATCAACAGATATAAGCTGAAATGTTACATAACAGTCTCTCTGGAGAAACAGACCTACCCTCATTTTGGCACAGGCATCCTGGGTGGACTCGGTCCCCCGTAGCTCCTTTATGAGCATAGATCCCAGGTACTGGAGAGAGGAGAGGGGAGAGCAGGACATTAATATAGTAGTGCAGAGAGTGGGAGACCATCTGTATTAAAGAAAGCCCTTAGTGAGTTACAACAGGAAGAAAGCCCTTAGTGAGTTACAACAGGAAGAAAGCCCTTAGTGAGTTACAACAGGAAGAAAGCCCTTAGTGAGTTACAACAGGAAGAAAGCCCTTAGTGAGTTACAACAGGAAGAAAGCCCTTAGTGAGTTACAACAGGAAGAAAGCCCTTAGTGAGTTACAACAGGAAGAAAGCCCTTAGTGAGTTACAACACGAAGAAATCCCTTAGTGAGTTACAACACGAAGAAAGCCCTTAGTGAGTTACAACAGGAAGAAAGCCCTTAGTGAGTTACAACAGGAAGAAAGCCCTTAGTGAGTTACAATAGGAAGAAAGCCCTTAGTGAGTTACAACAGGAAGAAAGCCCTTAGTGAGTTACAACAGGAAGAAAGCCCTTAGTGAGTTACAACAGGAAGAAAGCCCTTAGTGAGTTACAACAGGAAGAGAGCCCTTAGTGAGTTACAACAGGAAGAGAGCCCTTAGTGAGTTACAACACGAAGAAAGCCCTTAGTGAGTTACAACACGAAGAAAGCCCTTAGTGAGTTACAACAGGAAGAGAGCCCTTACATTGGCTTCATATCCACAGGATTCAAAGATGAGCTTCTCAGGCTGGTGGTGCCAGTTCTGTACAGGGGTGTAGGGTGCTGCCATGCTGGGGGGTCGCAGGGTCAGACGAGGCTCACGATGCTGCTCCTCATACCTCTCATGTGATCGGTGTCGTTCACTGCGGGAATGGTGGGGGGCCACATCGTATTCGGTGTTGGGCCCCTTCCTCACCCCAGGCTCCCCCAGGGGCAGGATGGGGTCCATGGAGCGGCCCGTATAAGAGTCCATGTGACTGATGGGAGAGGAGGTCTGGGATACCAGGTCCTGACACCTGATCTGGGACAGGCGGGGGGGCTTGACAGGAGGTTCCTCATAAGGCTGCTCTGCCAGCGAGGCGATGATCCGTTTCCTGTGTCCCAGCAGGGAGATCTTCAGAACCTGGAGAGACACAAGTAAACACAACCATAGAGCATGTTGCCATTTAGCACATATTAACTATTAAATTAAATGGCTACTTTGAAATGTTCTCGCTCAAACTACATTTCAGAGAGGCACACTCACGTTGACAATCTCCAGTTCCCACAGGTTCTTGACACAGTCGAGGCTACGATATCCGCTGGACAGGAAGCTGTGTTGGTACTCCTGCAGGCCCAGGAGGTCCAGCCAGGAGGACAGAGAGCTGCTGCCGTCACAGCCCAGGGCCTTCACCTGCAGGAGGAGGCTCACAGTCACACAATGACCCCACACAGTCAGGGCCAGTCACACTAACTAGTAGAGATATAATGCTGCAAGGGTGCCATGGGGGAACCTTAGGTAGGGATCGAGCTGCATGCAGGATCTTCCTCCGATGTCCTGGGTCTGTGATGCCTATCTCCCTCAGGTCCTGCTCCTCCATCACATTACTACCCTGTAACAGAGAGAGAGGAAGTTCAGGTTAGAATGACATACATCACAATGATCCTATCGAGATGGTCTCAATGTCGCCATAACGCCAGGCTTAGCTGCAGACAAGGAATTTGATAACACAATGATTCATTCAATGGAAGTAGTGGTTTTCTCCATATAATCAATGGAAATCTAATGCATCATTTTAGTGTTGGAGGGCTTTTAGGTTAAATCTAACACAATAAAACGGGACTAAGACAAAGACCCAACATATGGGTGGTTATTGATCTACCTGCCCAGAAGCTGTCATTGAGGAAAGAAGGGGTCAATTCCTCTGGGGTGTCAAGAACTTTGACCCTCCTCTCCCATAGAGTTCACATCCTGTACAGTAATAAACGTCAATACATTAAATGAAATGTAATTTAAGTGTATGGGGGAGGGAGGGAGACAGGCATTAGAAAGGGGTGAGGGTGGGCCAATACCATCTACAGTCCCACACAATACCATCTCCAAGGCTGGCACAGCCAGGCAGGAGCAAAGGATCGCTAATCAATGGATCAATCAGGGAATGGCAGGACAGTAGGGTGAAGGCGACTGAAAGGAGCCTCCCTCCACCGAGTGCCATTGATCGGGGTCACTCGATGGGTCCATCATCCATTGGTCTGAAGAGGAATCATTTGCCATTACTCAAATGACCAATTAGCTAGGTGAGGTACTGTACGCACTGTGCATTAAGTTGCTCAAAATCTGCTACTGTACGAGCATCAACTTGGGAGGTGACACACACTTAGGATCATCTGCAGTGTTGTGTATGAGCCCTGTGTTAATCCCACCATGAGAGCAGAGTCAAAGGGATGGAAAGATGGAGGGATGGAGAGGGGAGGGAAATTGGAAGATGGATAGGTGGGAGGGGTCATCAGTGTGTGTGCCTATGGCACAGTGGAATCTACACGGGGTGAAATGAGTCATTAAGACAAAAGGCTGCTGAGTGGACTGCTGTTCCCTGTGGCTCAGCCATGGCAGGGAGGCAGGCACATAGGGACTGACTGTGTGCATATAACTGTGTGCGTGTGCACTTTCTTTTGGCTCTACTGTATTAACCTGAGCGTGTGTAAAGATCATGACTCAGGTATTATCCACTCTGTTAGGATTATGTATGTGTTAATGAGAGATAGGCAAATGGGAAAACAAGGGGAAAACAAGGGGAAAACAAGGGGAGAGAGGGAGAGAGAGAAGATGGAGGGAGATAAAGAGAGAAGGAGAAAAGAGAGGGAGAGAAAGAGTGAGGGAGAGAAAGAGAGAGAAGAGCCATAAGGGAGAGTCCATCAAATTATTATTATTATTATGTTATTTATGTTATCAGGGACACAGAAAAATGTTTCCTTTATTCATCTAATAACTCATAGTGGAATGATGGCTCGGATCACACCTACACTCAGACCTGAACGGATCAATTCATGAATCTCTCTCCAGCTGATGATGAAGTGGAATGAAGCGAGAGCAGAGCTGCCCACACCATCTAGATGTGGAGTGTTTAGAGTACACCGCTGATGCTGTGTTTGGAATGCTAAAGGAGGAGCAGCTACCGCTCACATCAGCACCAGAATTCAACAACGTTACACAGGTGCAGTATACCAAAGACCTCTATGGAACACGTACTGCCACAGATTGGTATACTACTAATGCTGGGCCAGGGAGTCAGTGAGTGGCAAAATGCTCCAAGCCAATGGTAAATAATACATGTCAGTTTATTTTCAAATGAGGCCATATGAGGATCCAAAATGTAAAGGGGGAGTTATTCAACTGAGTGATAGCATAATGTTGTTCTCAATAGATGGGTTGGTTGTTAGTCTACATTTGCACAATGAGCACTTGTTGTTTCTCAAATACATTGTTACAGACGGCTCTAAAGAACCTACACTGGACTTGGTGCAAACTGGAAAATGCATATCCTGGTTCCGCATTTATTGTAGCTGGTGACTTTAATAAAGGAAATCTGAAGAAAACACGAGCGAAGTTTTAACACATCGCCTGCGCCACTCGCGCTTCAAAAACTCTACCATTGCTACTCTTTGTTCCAGGATGGTTACAAGGCCCCTCCCTGCCCTCCCTTCTTTTAGCAAATCAGATCACACCTCCATACTGCTCCTCCCTTCCTATAGGCAGAAACCAAAACAGGAAGTACCTGTTATAAGGACTATTCAATGCTGGTCTGACCAATCGGACATTGTGTGTTTGCAGTGTTATTGTCAGTCACTGATGGGGTCAGAGGCTGCCATACATGTCGATACAGAGCTGATTTCCTTCCTGTTTGGCCCTGTCCAGGGGGTGTCCTCGGATGGGGCCACAGTGTCTCCTGACCCCTCCTGTCTCAGCCTCCAGTATTTATGCTACAGTAGTTTGTGTCGGGGGGCTAGGGTCAGTTTGTTATATCTGGAGTACTTCTCCTGTCCTATTCGGTGTCCTGTGTGAATCTAAGTGTGCGTTCTCTAATTCTCTCTTTCTTTCTTTCTCTCTCTCGGAGGACCTGAGCCCTAAGACCATGCCCCAGGACTACCTGACATGATGACTCCTTGCTGTCCCCAGTCCACCTGGCCATGCTGCTGCTCCAGTTTCAACTGTTCTGCCTTATTATTGTTCGACCATGCTGGTCATTTATGAGCATTTGAACGTCTTGGCCGTGTTCTGTTGTGGTCTCCGCCCGGCGCAGCCAGAGGAGGACTGGCCGCCCTGCGTGGCCTGGTTCCTCTCTGGGTTTCTTCCTGGGTTTTGGCCTTTCTAGGGAGTTTTTCCTGGCCGCCGTGCTTCTGCACCTGCATTGCTTGCTGTTTGGGGTTTTGGGCTGGGTTTCTGTACAGCACTTTGAGATATCGGCTGATGTACGAAGGGCTATATAAATAAATTTGATTTGATTTTGATTTGATTTCTAGGACTAACACAGTAACACACAATCCCTCATCCCTGGCTGACTGCATTTCTCTGATCCTGACACACATACTGTACTAAAACCGCTCTCCCCACATCTACCCTAGTTACCACGGAGACTAGAGGAGTGCCCTTGCCTCAATGACAAAGGAACCTTGAAGGGGATTATCCAATTCCTAATAAAAGGCAATTAAGTGGATGAAATTCTCCAACTGCCTGATATGAGACAAAATCCAACATTCACCTCCACCTTCCCCTGTATAAAGCTTATTCTAATCCCTTCATCCATGGCCTCAAACTGCAGGAGAACTTGTGATCAAGAGTCTCAGACTCAAATGACTAGGAACTCTACGGGGTAATCACGTTAAAGCCCTTTGACTAATGTTTTCTCTTTGCAGGTTATAGTAAGAATACGTTACTGTCTGCAGCATAGGGGACTGAACCATTAACTGCATGTGTATGTTGTGGTGTACCGGTGTCCATCCATTGGTATGCATGGTATGTGCAATGTACAGTATGTTTAATGCACAGTAAAGTAGAATGTGAGTGAGCGTGGGTGTTTGTGAATCAGTAACCTGTACATCAAATGAGATCGACACAAAATGATCAAAACTGATTGATTCATCTCAGGAATGCAACACATTTTAGAACAAGTGCCAAGGGTGAGTAAAGGGAAGCTAGACAGCCCTTTTTGCTATTGATAAGCTTCAGTGAATGGGGAAATTAGATAGAATGCCAGAGGAATCTAAAATGGTGGCTAAAATGGTGATAAAGGACATCTTAGATTACACCACCAGTGAACAGAACTCAATTCAACAATTGAAAAGTCCTCGAAAAGTTATAAAACTCCTGAAGAATTACCTCGCTTTTTAACTATACAGAGACTTCAAGGACCAGCTGTACAGGAACCTACATGATTCTACCCCAATTACACAATGCCTTGTTCAAAAACGGTCCTTGCTAACCTCTGTTACAACATATAATGTACCTAATGGATCAAACTGTTGTTTTCCTGTCATAGTTTGTCCTCCGTTACATACATCTCAGTAAAGCTCTTCTCCCTCTGCTCTCCCTTGCACTTCATTAGAATTCTGCTTTCTCTCTGCTTGGATTGTTCTGCCTAGCGTTACACCTGAGGGGCATGACTGCTCCAGACCAATTGTTCACTCTCAGAAGCAGGGTCATGAGCTTGGGGGACTGAGACAGTTAGCCTGGCTATGGACTAGCCCACCTACAGTATGTTATGCCAACTAAATCATCAAATGACTGGAGGGGCATCAAAGGTGTGGTGTTTGTGTGGGGGTATGTATGCAGATTGTTAAAATGTCCATTCGTTTTGACAAATGGACGTCAACAAAATAACTAACAACTTTGAGCTAGTCCTTTTTAGAATGTCTAAATGCACACAATAACAATGTAAACATCCCGTAGGCCCTTCCTCCGCTCTCCTTGAGTTGATTAGGCATGGCAGGTAGTCTGTCCTGCCATTACCATATTACCATTACCTAGTCATCAGAGGCTGCAGTGTGCTCCTTACGTGACTGATTTGTGCCTAGAGAACGAACAAACAGAAGAGATGAAGAGAGAGAGGGAGACTGGACTGTGAGGATCACACAGGCTGGCGTATTCACAGAGGAAGACTGTTTGGCTGGCTGGCTGGCTGGCTGGCTGGCTGGCTGCGCCACTCCTCTGATGTTGCTCATTGCCATCATTGTGATGTTTGATTACAAGCCGAGCAGCAGTCTAAGTCTCTTCCCTGGGCAATCATTACCGCTGCTGTGTATGCCTGCGACTCCTCTGCTGACCTCAGAGACTTCAAAGGATATTCATTCCTTTTGACTGCAATGATGAACACGCGCTCTACTGCTGTGAAGGCTCACCAACAAAGCGGGAGCCTCGAAAAAGATTGAGACGTTGTGAACGCCAACTCAGGGTTGTTTCCCTCACAGTAGCACCTGCCACTAGTAAAATGCACTTTGAGTTCGACTAGTAATTTATGTACAAAGAGGAAGTGTCGTTTTTTGCGACAGGCATTACCCGTTTAACTGTCAGCATACAGAGTATAGAGAGTCTTAGAAGGGATGCTTGCCTCTTCCACTCATTCCCTCTGGGTCAATAGAGAAACGCATCTCATTCATTTTATAAAGGGCTTCTCCTTCGCTTGTGTCCGACAACACAATACAATCACTGTTATCGTATTGATTTTGGTGGTGGGCGCGGCCAAGGAGAGATCACAGTACTTTGCCTGCTGGAATAAATTGAGTTTAATTAGGAACTGTCAAGGCTGCTCTGTAGACCACACATCACAACACTCCAACACGGACTCACCCCATAACCAAGGGTAAAAGCTTCAGATGGCGACGATCTTTTCAATTCTACATTTATTTTTGTGCAGTCAGTATGATTTGAAGGGGGGGGGGATTGTCATTTCATTTTCTGACAGCACATACGTTGAGTAGCTGAACCTAAAATCGGAGTTGTTGAACAGCTGGCAAAGCAGTCTTCGTAATCAAACTTCACTCTATTAGGCATCTTAAGACTGACATTTTTGGAGTGTGTGATGTTTGTGTACCCCACTGGCCGACATGTGGTGCTCAGTGCTGGGAAGGTTTATTAATGAGAGGGGTGTATGAGGTGCTTATGTGCAGCTATCACAACCTACTGCTAATGGGCCAGAAGTCCAGGGATCAATATAAATACATGTATCTGCCTGCTAAGTACAGTTTTCATTACTTCTGGTGAAGAATATCAACTTCCTTCCAAATTAGGTGAAAATTACAGGCCCAGTACAGCTGGCAAGAGCAGACAAACATACACATTGTTTCCCAGACAGAGACCCGAAGAAGACCTTGGAATACACACAAAGACACACCCTCTCGATGCCTCCCTGATTTGTGCACATCAGATATCCATAGTGCATAGGGAGGGATGTAGAGTCACTGGTGCTTAGCATGCATGAAATGGTACTTGTTGTAGAGCCAATACAGTCGCACCGCCGAGCAAATATATTACATTTATTTATATGGGTCTCAAGCTTGAAATGCTTGATTGATTACAAACCAATCCACCCACGTCTGAGAGAATGTACTGAGTCCTGCGGGTGGGAGCACTTTGGAAAGTAACAACAAGGAACTTCTGATTTGGAGGCACACATTGAGAACCCTTAAAAGGGTCACCCATTTACTGAAATAGCTGACAATAAGAAATGTTGCAAAATGGTTACTGCTTTTGTCCAAATCCCTCCTACAGAATGGAGCAAAACAGGTGGTCTGAGCCCAGGAAAATAGATAGGAAATTGTCAGTGCCGAGAATTGCCAGAAAGAGGAGGAATAAAATGAGGGGATAATGGGGGAGTGAGGAAGGCAGAGAAGAGGAGACCGACAGAGCTTCAAGTCAGAGAATTTAACACAGGTTTTGATGTCAAGAGAGGGTGGGATGGAGAGAAAAGTTGACTAATCTGAGCCCAAAACCTGTCACCCCTTCCCAACACCACATCCTTCCCCCAAGCTCCAGAGTCTGTGCAGAGACCCAGAGAAATACACCAATAAGGAGGTGTGAGAGAGCAGCCCTCTAAAAATCACACTGGAGAATGTTGTGCAATTTGCCTGCCTATGCTGAATATGCTCCCATGATGCAACAGTTCATTCAAGATAATCATAGCAGGTGCATGGTAATGTAGTGTATCCACTCTGACACAGCTGCTCCATTCAGCCATCAAACCAAAGTGCCAATATAGACAAGGCCAAGGCTGGGAATCATGAACCCAGGCCAAACGGCACATGGTCAGGCTGTTGCCTCTGAGGTTGTGGTTAAGCCACGGGTGAATTTGATCCACTCTTGTGTGACAAGATCAGAGACAAAGAAAAACCACTGAGGGAGGATAAAAATGAACAGGAAATACAACGAGAGAACAAGGGTAGGCGGTCTTTTCCGTCGACCCACTTCGGCTACAATTTATGACCGTCCCTCACGTAAATCACTGTAACCACAGCAGACAATCAACACTTCCCATTGACCTTCACTGTCTGGAGAAGAGAGTAAAGACATTGGAACCAGAAAGTGCTGTGACTGCATCCCTTCACCAACACTCTGCTAAAACCGGTAGGTAATGCATCATGTCCTCTCTACGTAGGGAAGGACACACTCAGCACCTGTGACTGCATCCCTTCACCAGCACTCTGCTAAAACCGGTAGGTAATGCATCATGTCCTCTCTACGTAGGGAAGGACACACTCAGCACCTGTGACTGCATCCCTTCACCAGCACTCTGCTAAAACCGGTAGGTAATGCATCATGTCCTCTCTACGTAGGGAAGGACACACTCAGCACCTGTGACTGCATCCCTTCACCAGCACTCTGCTAAAACCGGTAGGTAATGCATCATGTCCTCTCTACGTAGGGAAGGACACACTCAGCACCTGTGACTGCATCCCTTCACCAACACTCTGCTAAAACCGGTAGGTAATGCATCATGTCCTCTCTACGTAGGGAAGGACACACTCAGCACCTGTGACTGCATCCCTTCACCAACACTCTGCTAAAACCGGTAGGTAATGCATCATGTCCTCTCTACGTAGGGAAGGACACACTCAGCACCTGTGACTGCATCCCTTCACCAGCACTCTGCTAAAACCGGTAGGTAATGCATCATGTCCTCTCTACGTAGGGAAGGACACACTCAGCACCTGTGACTGCATCCCTTCACCAACACTCTGCTAAAACCGGTAGGTAATGCATCATGTCCTCTCTACGTAGGGAAGGACACACTCAGCACCTGTGACTGCATCCCTTCACCAGCACTCTGCTAAAACCGGTAGGTAATGCATCATGTCCTCTCTACGTAGGGAAGGACACACTCAGCACCTGTGACTGCATCCCTTCACCAACACTGGTGTGTGTGAGTGTGTGTGTGTGTGAGTGTGTGTACATGTTTTCCTACCTTATCAGGACCACAATGTTCTGACAAGTCTCCAGAATGTCTGGACAAGGTAGGAAAACAACAAGTCTGGACATTTTTCCATGTGCCCAAATTTGTTCAAATGCTATTTTAGACTTACTTGTTAGGTTTAAGGTTCGGTTCATGGTTTAGGGGATATAGGATTTTAAACGGGAATCCATTTGACTCGCCCAAAAAATCCTGAAAATTCACAAAAACAAAGCTGTGTGTGTGTGTAGGTACAGCGGTAAGCCTTGGTGAGATGGGACAACACTGCCCACTAATTTACACCTTGCAGCCCACTCCCTTGCCAGGCCAGCTGGGACCTCCATCCTCCCCTGCATCATTACCCCCTGAAAACAACAACGCAGCACATTGGGGGCTGGATAACCCCCGTCGGCCCGGCAACACCAGCCCGACGGTTATTGAGATAGTTATATTACGGTGAGGCAGCAGCTGGTACTCAGGCAGCCAATTGATTGCGAGTGAACGAATTTGAGACCGTGCCGGGAATTGGCTGAGCAGCTGTAAGGTGAGAGTGTGGTAGGAGGTAAATGGTGATCCCAACAGCAATAATGACATCAAACACATAACTGCTGACAGCAGGGTGATAACACTGGTCATGTAAAACCTGGGCATAGGCTGAATAGGTTTGGTGTGCACTGTGCAGCTTTCTGTTCCGTTAACACAGAGCCTTGAAAATATTTGACAGTAATTTATTCAAGGCATTCGTGACTGACTGTCAGCGTGTGCGTTTGATAGAAAGGGAGCCTAGGGAGTTCACTGGTCTTTTCATCTTTAAAGGCTTTGGTTTAATTGCGTTTACAAGAGGTATTTAGAGCCGCTGGCCCAGTAAACAGGAACATCACATTATTGGGATGTGATGCCAATGCCCTCTGTCACCACCAGTCGGGTGAACATCATCTAATCAGACAGCCACTGAGTGGAGGGGCACCAATACATCTAATCAACATCCAGCCTGTTATAGGCATCAAACCAACCAACTGGTACAGTCCTGTCAGGAGGGCTAAAGGCCTACCTTTCTGAGATGAATGTTGTTGATGTCATCGAAGCAGGTCATTTAATGTACAGGGCAAATTGGATGGAATGTTCGCTACATAAACAAACACAATTTTTCAAATATTTTAAAAGAAAAGCTTCATCATCATGCAATTCAGGCATAACCGTTGTGATTGAACAAAAGGCAATATTTCAAAAAGCTTGTATGTGAATGACATATCTGAAAAAGACATCACACACGGACGGACAGGACCCCTTGAGGACCTGGGTCTTAATGCAGAGAGGAGAATCACAAAGGTGTGATTGAATGAAAGGAGGAGGCAGGAATCTCAGGGGGGTTTAAGTAAATTGGAATTTACAGGGAAAGCTAATGGGATCTGCTAAGGCTAACGGATGGCTGCAACGATATTTGATTAATACCCACTGAAGGAGGAGAAGGAGAAGACTGATTCTCTGACTATGAAAGTAGGTAGGCAGGTAGAACAAAATAAAAGAGAATTACAGAAGATGAATGACAGTGATACAGAGAGAGCGAAAGAGCGAGAGAGCGAGAGAGAGAGAGAGAAAGAGAGAGAGAGAGAAAGGATGTGTACTAGTAACTCACCATGTAGTGCAGGTCGTCGAAGCCGTTGAGCAGCAGCTTGCTCTCGTACTGCGGCAGCCCCACGTGCTCCAGCCAGTCTCCCACGGGCTGGTCCAGCAGCCGACCAGCTGCCCCACCTGCAGACAGAGGGAAGCGCTTGAGCAGGGAAAAGCCGTTGAGCCGGTAGCAGCGGCACTCTGACGACGACACATGGCACTGCCACATCATCCTGGGCCAGCAGAGCCGAGCGCACCAGCACCAAGAGGGCAGGGGAGACAGCTTGGCGATGGCACCACAGTGGGCATGCGTCGGCTCCCGCACAGCAGCGGGGGCCAAACCAATGACTTAGGATCCGGTTTAATAACAAACCCCTGGGTCTCAGGAGCTGAGTTGGGTGTCGAGGGGGTTTGGGGTCCCCTCTGCTGGTTAACAGTATGAGTCCTGTGTCCAGACTGCTGCGTTCACCAGCTCAAACCCACTCGAAAACAGGTGTAGATTGAACAGAGTCGACAACAGCCACACATGTAACATGGTTCTGCTTAGAACGACAACCAGACAAAATGCTCCATATCCACAAAACAAATTGCATTAATACTCCAAGATGAGTTAACTTAAAACAGGAAACAGGCTATTCTGTCTAAAGTTGCAAGCATGCAGATTCATCTTCCTGCTAATTTGCTCTAGTTGTTAATGATGGAGAGTGTCTCTGAAACGAGAGAGAAGTGTATCAGAAGTACGGCGATTCGTTCCGGCCCAGTGAGAAGTCCTTTAGTACTGAGATGGGTGATTAAAACAGTGCATCCCATGGCCCATCCCCGTTTCTCCACACTCCTCCTCACAGTCAGCAGATCAAACACGCACGGTCACGCACAAGGCAGGAATCTCCCACCTGGATCACATGACGTGTGAATCAGGAAACCCAGCGTGGCAGAGAGGAGCGACAGGTACTAACAGAAAACCAGAGAATGACGATAATGAGCTTGAGATGACTATGATAAATCAAATCAGGTCTACCAGCTATGCTTGGTATTAACTCCAGGCCTCCTTGTGGATCTTGAAACAGGGAATGCACTATGCTGTGATGAGCAAAGGTTGAGCTGGTGCTTTGACTCTGGACCTGTGAACAATTTAAATCTAATACATTAAGTAGTTCATTCTGATAAAAGCTCAACTCAATACATGAACCTTTGCGTTAATCCTAATCGTTTAAAATGCTACGGTCAGAAGCTTTCGTGACTTGTGATCCACATGACTAATTTAAGGCAAAGCTGAATATTAAAACATCCCGGCTAAAATAATCTGTCCCCAGTGCAGCCATCTGCCATCGCCTCTTACACAGTTTGTCTAGTATCATTCAAATGAACTGCAAATCATTTAAATATTTAAATAGGAGCACTTGAGATGCAATGCTTTTTCTGTGCCTCAATGAGGCATTAAGATATATCGAATTCATCAATACAAAGACATCAAATCCTAACACAGACTAATACAAAAACAATCTATATAACAATCAATATGGTTTGGGACCCTGTTTAAACACAATGACTTGCCAGAGTCCACACAGAGTTCTGTACCTGTCCTTCCACACAGCACACAAACAAACAGCCAGCACACGTCCAAGTAGGAACAAATCTAGCAAGTCTCCAGTCTTATACTTCATCCAGCTTTTTAAACCCGTTTCAAGTCTCCAGGCTACACTGCTCTTCATGCACACAGTGTCATTCACCAGCTCCCTCCTTTAAAACAGCAGCTCCTTGTGTTAAAACACAAGGTGTTCAGGCAAACGAACGGTCCACATACAATCCTAGAGATGCTCGGGGTGGCGTCCTTCCATTGTCCTGACTGTTCACTGTACTTCTGCCTGCGATTCCTCTCCTCTCCCTCACGCTTTCTTTTGCTCGCTCTCACTCCCCGCCTCACTCGCGCTTCCCCATTACTCCCTCCCTTCTCTCCCACCCTTTCCCTCTGATACACTGCAGGGCTGCTGTTCATGGTCTGTGAGCTGCTGCCCTTCCAAGCACTGACATGGACCCCTGTTCCTCACTACATCCACTGTTGCTCCCTGCTCTTCTGATCTCAATCCTTTTAGTTTGTTTTCATACTCTGGAAACCTCTCCATCTGTCCTTGCTAAGGAACTCATCAGCTAGCAGGAAATGAAGGACAAGGGCGCTGGGACCGGTATTACAGGGACCAGCAACAGGGAACTTCACAGCACCCCCTGTTAGTTACCACCACCACTGTGAAGAAAGAGGAACACACCTAAATAGGAGAGAGGAGACAACAGTACAGTGCCTCTTCACGTGGTGAGCATAAAAAAGATCCTTTCTCAAATACGTATTTCCTGCTGCAGGTCCCATGATGATCTCCTGACAGCAGTGGCCAGGCTTCTTGTGTCTCTCTGTGTTTCATAATGTTCCTTCAATTCGTAAGAGGCTGAATGTATCTCACCGGAGAAAGCAAATCGAGCGAGCAAGACGGAGCCCCTCTGCCTCTGTAGCCCAAGCCCATCTATCTTATGCTGTCTGGTCACATTGTTGCCACCCATAACATTGAATGCAAGGGAAGCCAGCAAGCATTTGGCCTCCCTTGATATTGTTTTTAATTAAATAATAGCCAATCAGCATTGAGTTAAACTGAGTGAGCGCAACTGTGAATGGTCCTGATGCACCAACAACAACAAAAGTGTTGAAAAATTGTTGCATCTTGTTGTCCTCTGGTGGCTAGTTACCTAGCTAAAATCAATTTCCAAAATTAGCCATGGATGGAGATTTTGATTTGGACTTGTGTTTTACTTTATTCTCCATACCGGCCAACCATAAATTCATACATTGTCACCTGGCCTGAGAGGATGGAAGTTCAATATGTAGTTAGATCTAGAAGGTTAATGTTAACTAGCTGGCCTGGAACAATGTTGCCCATGAAAGGAAGTTTAGCTAGCGAGCAAGCATTTTAGCCATGTAGCCTAGGACAACAAAAACTAAAGAAGTGTGTACTGTATGAGAGTCATAGACCCTTTCGTCAACATGAAAGAGAGGAGGATGTCATTGGCGTTTCTCTACAAGTAGGGTGAGCCACATGTATATACATGCACACACATCACACAAATCAGTGCCATGGACTAACTTTGATTGGACTAAATAGTTTTTGGTATCTTTTCGTTTTCACTGTATTAAACTAAGCATAGGTGATTTGATGATGTTGAAATAAATTAAAATATGGTTCTAACTAAATCAATGGTTGTTTAGTAAACAGGGCTCCTGAGTGGCGCAGCAAGAGGCATCACTACAGTCCTTGGTTCGAATCCAGGCTGTATCACATCTGGCCGTTATTGGGAGTCCCATAGGGTGGCGCACAATTGGCCCAGCGTCGTCCGGGTTTGGCCGGTGTAGGCCTTCATTGTAAATAAGAATTTGTTCTTAACTGGCTTGAATTGTTAAATAAAAGGCTCAATATTATTATTATTATTATTATTAAATAGTCCAAAAATGTCAGAAACACTTACTTACATGACCTACAGCATGGTCAAGCAACTGTTTGTTACATTTCAAATGCTTTGAATTTATGAGGGATCCCTATTAGCCAAGGCAGCAGCAACTCTTCCTGGGGTCCAAACACATAAAACAAAAGATAAAACAGTACATTATAAAACATTAATACACCACTACACCATTATTACATCATCTATAATACAAAATGTGTGTGTAGAATGTGTGTGCGTATGTGTGTCTTTTTCTGTGTGTGTCTCTTCAGTTCCTGCTGTTTCATGAAACAGCAGGAACTGAAGAGACACACTGATTCTACTGCTTGCATCAGTTACCTGATGTTGAATAGAGTTCCATGTAGTCATGGCTCTAGTACTGTGCGGCAGGTAGCCTAGTGGTTAGAGTGTTGGGCCAGTAACTGAAAGGTTGCTGGATCGAATCCCCAAGCTGACAAGGTACAAATCTATCGTTCTGCCCCTGAACAGCTAACCCACTGTTCCCCTGTAGGTCGTCATTGTTAATAAGAATTTGTCCTTAACTGACTTGCGTAGTTAGGTAAAGGTAAAAAAAAAAAAAAAAAAAAAAAAGGAAGTCTGTTCTTGACTTGGGGATTGTGAAGAGACCTCTGGTGGCATGTCTTGTGGGGCATGCATGGGTGTCCGAGCTGTGTGCTAGAGGTCAACCGATTATGATTTTTCAACACTCATACCGATACCGATTATTGTAGGACCAAAAAAAGCCAATACCGATATATATATTTGAAATAATGACAATTACAACAATACTGAACTTACATAAATTAAATAAATGTAGACTCAAATAAATATTGAAACATGCTCAATTTGGTTTAAATAATGCAAAAACACAGTGTCTGAGAAGTAAAAGTGCAATATGTGCCATGTAAAAAAGCTAAGCTATGCTCAGAACAGATGAAAGCTGGTGGTTCAATATTCCCAGTTCTTCAATATTCCCAGTAAAGAAATATTAGGTTGCAGTTATCATAGGAATTATGACGCGTCGACAATTTCTCTCTATACCATTCGTATTTCATATATCTTTGACTATTGGATATTCTGATAGGCAGTTTAGTATTGCCAGCCTAATCTCAGAGGTTGATAGGCTTGAAGTCATAAATAGCACTGTGATCAAGCATTGCTAAGAGCTGCTGGCAAACGCAGTAAAGTTTGAATAAATGCTTACGAGCCTGCAGCTGCCTACCGTCGCTCAGTCAGACTTCTCTATCAAATATCAAATGATAGACTTCATTATAATATAATAGACACAGAAATATGAGCCTTTGGTCATTAATATGGTCAAATACGGAAACTATAATTCCGAAAACAAAACGTTTATTCTTTCAGTGAAATACGGAACCGTTCCGTATTTTATCGAACTGTTGGCAACCCCAAGTCTAAATATTGATGTTACATTGCACAACCTTCAATGTTATGTCATAATTATGTAAAATTCTGGCAAATTAGTTTGCAACGAGCCAGGCGGCCAAAACTGTTGCATATACCCTGACTCTGCGTGCAGTGAACGCAAGAGAAGTGACACAATTTCCCTAGTAATATTGCCTGCGAACATGAATTTATTTAAACTAAATATGCGGGTTTAAAAATATATACTTCTGTGTATTGATTTTAAGAAAGGCATTGATGTTTATGGTTAGGTACATTCGTGCAACAATTGTGCTTTTTGTCGCAAATGCGCCTTTGTTAAATCACCCGTTTGGCGAAGTAGGCTGTGATTCGATGATAAATTAACAGGCACCGCATTGATTATATGCAACGCAGGACAAGCTAGTTAACCGAGTAATATCATAAACTGTGTAGTTAACTAGAGATGATGTAAAGATTGATTGTTTTTTTATAAGATCATTTTAATGCTAGCTTGCAACTTACCTTGGCTCCTTGCTGCACTCGTATAACAGGTAGTCAGCCTGCCACGCAGTTTCCTCGTGGAAGGCAATGTAATCGGCCATAATCAACGTCCAAAAATGCTGATTACCGATTGTTATGCAAACTTGAAATCTTCCCTAATTAAATCGGTCAACCTCTAGTTTAAATAGACAGCTCGGTGCATTCAGCTTGTCAACACTTCTTACAAAAATAAGTAGTGATGAAGTCAATCTCTTCTCCATTTTGAGCCATGAGAGATCTACATGCATATCATTAATGTTAGCTCTCTGTGTACATTTAAGGGCCAGCCGTGCTGCCCTGTTCTGAGCCAATTGTAATTTTCCTAAATCCCTCTGTGGCACCTGACCACACGACTGAACAGTAGTCCAGGTGTGACAAAACTAGAGCCTGTAGGAAGTGCCTTGTTGATAGGGTTGTTAAAAAGGCAGAGCAGTGCTTTTATTATGGACAGACTTCTCCCCATCTCAGCTACTGCTGTATCAATATGTTTTGACCATGACAGTTTATAATCCAGGGTTACTCCAAGCAGTTTAGTCACCTCAACTTGCTCAATTGACACATTATTCATTACAATATTTAGTTGAGGTTTAGGGTTTAGTGAATGATTTGTCCCAAATACAATGCTTTTAGTTTTTGAAATGTTTAGGACCAACTTATTACTTGCCACCCATTCTGAAACTAACTGCAGCTCTTTGTTAAGTGTTGCAGTCATTTCAGTCACTGTCGTAGGTGACGTGTATAGTGTTGTCATCCGCATACATAGACACACTGGCTTTACTCAATGCCAGTGGCATGTCGCTAGTAAAGATTGAAGAAAGTAAGTGGACTAGACAGCTTCCCTGGGGAATTCCTGAATCTACCTGGATTAATGTGGACTTCACTAGACAGATGTTGCTCTCAGTTTTTGTGATGAAACAAAGGTGTAGTTTAATGTATTCTGCAACTTTGTCTTCTTATTGTTTCAGATTATATATATATCACGGTGGCAAGTTATATGAACTAGCGGGTTACAGAGCAAACAACACAATTCTCACAATAATATGGCTTTGTCCCCCTGGCTTGGCTTCCCCAGTGATTTTACCTCAGCACCGTTACTGTTCATTGAGATAGTGCTGGGGGAGTGGGAGCCATAGAGAACACCAGTTTCAGGTCTAGCTGGTGGTTAAGATGCTGTAGTTGATGTAGACTAATTCAGAGGCAGGTTAACAACCCAAACAACCACATAAGGAGCAGGCCAGGGTAATAACAACAGCTGCAGTGGGCTTGCCTAATTCCTGCAAGTCTGCAAGGGAACATGAGCTCATCCCCTAACATACATGCCAGTTAATATTTTAACAGCTCACTTCAAAGCAGACCACAACAAAGAAGCAAAAAACTGCCAGAATGCAATAACGAGATGGCCAACGGTTTTCTTTTTTTCCTTCTGATTGGAATAAAGCCGTTGGCTTAAGAGTCTGGGTTAGGCTAGTTCATCTTCCTTCTGTGACTTTAAGGGAGACGCATATTGTAGAGAAGAAAATGGGAGGATGGGGGAGGAGGCTGACAGGGATGGAGGACATGGTTCTGGTTCACTACCACAGACCCATGGTCCCCGAGTGACCATCCATCAGACCTAAAGGACAGGCCAGCTTCATGCTATAGGAGTGCTGCAGACGGTATTGCAGGCTAACATGTGTGGTATACATTATTCACTGCAGTAGTCACTGCAATTTACGGTAATACACCTGGTCCCTTCCTAGTTTAGCCATTTTGTCCTACAGCCACAAAGGAAAAATGGGCAAAACCAGCAGAAGTGGCGTACCAATCTGGGTCAGAAAAGTGTCTGAATAGACAGCCTATAAACCAAGGCCAGCCACAATGTGAGCCAAACAGATCCATGTCTTTACAGTAAACCTTCTGCTTAGGCTACATAGAACACACTGGGAATTGTTGAAGGTCATTTCTGACAATGGTCGATTCAACTCAACTATTGATCTACATTCAAAATAAAGCCATGTCCTTCACTGGCACTAAAGTAATCTCTTGTGACCGACCCACTTGTATAATAGGTCCCTCTTATGTGCTATTCAAAGAGCCAGCTGCCCACCCGGATGGTACCTTTGTGTCTCTGGCTCAGTCATCACTAACATCACTCCATTCATCACTTCCCACACGCTCTCTATACCGCCAGTGTGGCTATCATTATTCAGGTATGTACTGTATCTTTCAATAGCCGGCTCAGTTCCTCGGCTTTAAGCCATTCGCATTGATCAAATGACTGGTCTCCAGGGACCATTACAAAGCCCAAATAGTATACACATGAAGTGGTGGTGGTGACTTCCCTAACAGAATGACTAGACACACACACACACACACACACACACACACACACACACACACACACACACACACACACACACACACACACACACACACACACACACACACACACACACACACACACACACACACACACACACACACACACACACACAAATAGGATTCCATGGCGTGAACAACAATGCCAGCACTTTATTATTACACTTTATTAAGACTAATGGATGTGGCTTTGAAGAAAACAGAAAGCCATGAAATGGAACAAACTAAAAAGAATCACAAGGTACTTGTTGAATCATCTGGGTCAAAACAGCCAATTGGGTAATGAAGAGTTGTAATCATAAAGCATCAGAGACACAGGGTTGGATACACACACACACACACACCCACCATCTTTCTAATGTCAAGCTGGACATCAGAAAGATTGGTTTTGGGAGTTTTAAGGAGAATGGGTTGTCATGTTTATGTAAAGTATGTAAATGTGTGCAAAATACACCCCTTCAAATTAGTTGAGTCGGCTATTTCAGCCACACCCGTTGCTGAAAGGTGTATATAATCGAGTACACAGCCATGCAATCTCCGTAGACAAACATTGAAAGTAGAATAGCCCATACTGAAGAGCTCAGTGACTTTCAACTTGGCACCATCATAGGATGCTACCTTTCCAACAAGTCAGTTAGTCAAATTTCTGCCCTGCTAGAGCTTACCCCAGTCAACTGTAAGTGATGTTATTGTGAAGTGGAAACATCTAGGAGCAACAACGGCTCAGCCGCAAAGTGGTTGGCCACACAAGCACAGAGAACGGGACCGCCGAGTGCTGAAGCGCGTAGCTCGTGAAAATCGCCTGTCCTCGGTTGCAACACTCACTAACAAGTTCCAAACTGCCCCTGGAAGCAGCATCAGCACAATAACTGTTCGCCGGGAGCTTCATGAAATGGGTATCTATGGCTAAGTGTCGGCTGGAGTGGTGTAAAGCTCGCCGCCATTGGACTCTTGAGCAGTGGAAACAAGTTCTCTCGAGCGATGAATCAAGCTGGCAGTCCAACGGATGAATCTGGGTTTGGCAGATGCCAGGAGAATAACTGTAAAGTTTGGTGGAGGAGGAATAATGGTTTGGGACTATTTTTCTTGGTTGGTCCTAGGCCCCTTAGTTCCAGTGAAGGGAAGTCTTAACACTACAGTATACAATGACATTCTAGACGATTCTGTGCTTCCAACTTTGTGGCAACAGTTTGTGGAAGGACCTTTCCTGTTTCAGCATAATAATGCCCCCATGCACAAAGCGAGGTCCATACACAAATGGTTTGTCGAGATCGGTGTGGAAGAACTTGACTGGCCTGCACAGAGCCCTGACCTCAACCCCATCAAACACCTTTGGGATAAATTGGAGCGCCAATTACGAGCCAGGCCTAATCTCCCAACATCAGTACCCAACCTCACTAATGCTCTTGTGGATGAATGGAAGCAAGTCCACGCAGCAATGTTCCAACATCTAGTGGAAAGACTTACCAGAAGAGTGGAAGGTGTAATAGCAGCAAAGGGGGGACCAACACCATATTAATGCCAATGATTTTGGAATGAGATGCTTGATGAACAGGTAGGTGTCCACATACTTTTAGTCATGTAGTCTATATTAGAATAGGCATACTTGAAAATCCAGTTTTCAATAACAGAGCAGGGAATTTAAGTATGGATGTTCTTAAATAAAAGTGACAGGGGAAATTTTACCTGTACCATCTTCACCAAGTGGAATAAATGGATGAATTGCATATGCTATTATAATATCTTTAGTCACGTAAAATGCTTAGGGTGAGGGACTCATCTTACCTGGGGTAGAGTACTGCTGGTCTCTAGAGAAATCAATGCCTGCTCCAATCAACGTCATGATCTTCTCAATCTGAGGGGAACAGAGTAGAGTGTCAGAGGAAAAGACAAGATGGCTGCCACACCTCTCACCACCAAGGGGACAAGAGTTACCCCCATGCATTGAACCCCAACACCGCAGTACAGTAGCCCCCAATGAAACCTTATCAAAGCAGAACTTGGCTATCATGACTTCACATAAACACTGAACACTTTTAAGATAATGGTAGACAAATAATGTACAATCTTGCTGGCCAAACTGAGGCCCGGGGGCTGTGTGAAGAGAATTGGCTAACCAATATTAGTAAGAATTGATACAAAATGACTATGTGAACATCATGTTACAGCTGTATTTTTAGAGGGACAAAATGTCAAGTCTTTGCAGCCTGCAGTCAAAACAATGTAACAATGTAGCAAGGCTTAATATTACAGCATTCTAGTAATTAGTGGCAAACTGAATCAGACGTCAGCGGGACAGAAACCACATTTTACTGGAGAAAAGGAACTGGAGTTGCATCTTAAAGACGATGTTGGTTTTATTTCTCTACGTTTGGGACCTTTGGGTTTCCTGCTGTCTGCTTTGTAAATGTACAATAGAGCACAATATGACCACCACCAGGCGACACATGCAAACCCAAGAGAGACTTGCTACGGATTATACCACAACCGAGCATGCCTCTGACACACACAGTACACACCTTCCCCATCTCATGCATCGTCCCCCTATACTACAGCGATGATACATGGGTACACAGATGATTCACCCATGCACATGAAAGCAAACCCACACACCCCCACGCAGACACTCCCAGAGCCATCTCTTCGACACCCATTCAGCAGCACAGCGAAGAAACAGCAGCAGTGGACCGTACAGCAGGGAGATTACACCTGTCACACACACCACAGACCACTGTCACAGCCCGCCCTCCTCCAGGCCCGGCCCTGGGATTTGGGGACAGAGGAGGACCAACAAAGACTGCTGTCAGAGCTGTCAGCCATACACTTTCATCTCCACCATACAGGATAGTATGTGCTCTGTCATGAGAGACAGGCTCTTTTCCTACATGAGGCCCCTTTTTCATAGTTTGGAACGGCTGGTTATATCACGACCGACACTTCATTTTATCAGTGATCTGCGATCACTTTCAATGAGAGAAGTCATTTCACACAGGACTCATTTTATGGTTTTGATGTGAAAATCCTTGTGTTTGATGATGCGGTCAAATATCAACAGTTCTTTTGCACAGTAGTAAAGAAAAAGGCTAAAACTTTAAAAGCAATGGAATTTAGTTGCCTAAAGCACTTTATGGAAGAGCCTTCTCTTCTCCCTTCTTCTTTTTAGACTGCATCCATGTGAGAGGTCAGATAACGGTTCTGATCCCTCCTCTCTCAGATCACGTCAGCATATTGTCTGATCCCCCCCCTCTCTCAGAGATCACGTCAGCATAGTCTGATCCCCCCTCTCAGAGATCACATCAGCATATTGTCTCATCCCCCCTCTCTCAGAGATCACGACAGCATATTGTCTGACCCCCCTCTCTGAGATCACGTCAGCATATGGTCTCACCCCCCCTCTCTCAGAGATAACGTCAGCATATTGTCTGATCCCCCTCTCTCAGAGATCACGTCAGCATATGGTCTCATCCCCCTCTCTCAGAGATAACGTCAGCATATTGTCTGATCCCCCCCTCTCAGAGATCACGTCAGCATATGGTCTCATCCCCCTCTCTCAGAGATAACGTCAGCATATTGTCTGATCCCCCCTCTCAGAGATCACGTCAGCATATTGTCTGATCCCCCTCTCTCAGAGATAACGTCAGCATATTGTCTGATCCCCTCTCTCAGAGATAACGTCAGCATATTGTCTGATCCCCCTCTCTCTCAGAGATCACGTCAGCATATTGTCTGATCCCCCCTCTCAGAGATCACGTCAGCATATTGTCTCACCCCCTCTCTCAGAGATCACATCAGCATATTGTCTGATCCCCCCTCTCTCAGAGATCACGTCAGCATATTGTCTCACCCCCCCTCTCTCAGAGATCACGTCAGCATATTGCCTGATCCCCCCTCTCTCAGAGATCACGTCAGCATATTGTCTGATCCCCCTCTCTCAGAGATCACGTCAGCATATGGTCTGATTTCACCTCTGGTTGAGACTTCATGCTGCCTAGAGGCACAAAATGACCATCTACTGCTCTCTACCACTACAGTAGACTAATTGAAATAAGAGGGGGGAGTTATCCCAAATTATACACATTAGACTGGTATAATGGACGTTGATTATGCTTTTCCCCAGTTTGTACAAAGGTGATTGTCAGCTTCTCTGGTCAAAGCACAAAGAACCAGCCTGGCCTCTTATGTAACCTTAAAGTGGAAGAGGAGAGTGATGCATTAGCCCCACAGGAGAAGACTACCTTGGAAATAATTGTTATTGGATACATTGGCCAGTTTTGACACTTGAGGCCATACATTATTCCCAGCAAAAAGATAAGAGTGGAAATTAGTGTTGAGAGTGATTACTGTTCAATCATCATGGGAAGATGTAGATAACAACGATGGGCGCAATAAAACAAGGTGAATGCCAAATGTCTAGCAGAGGTTAGCCTGTGGAATTGGGGGGGTCACTGAGCTTTTTTGATCCCCCTCTGTTCTCTCTGCCCTTCCCTCCTCAGCAATTGACCGCAAGTATACTTTGAGGCATCCCACTCACGAGGTTGCTTGCCTTGCATACAAAGCAGCGAACAACAGACTACAGGTTAGACTGATGAGTTACAAGAGTATCCCCAAAAAGGTTCTTCCCAAAAAGAAAAGTCCTATTATTCACCTCCATCATAAAGAAGAAGGCCCCACCAACAGGAAGAGAAGAGGACCAGAAGATGTATGAAGGACGTGCACTCTTACACTTTCAAAGGACTGAGATCTCAGAAGAGGCCGTGTGGGAGGCATCTGCTGAGAGAGTGTCAGGTTGTTTTCATTTTCACATATTCATTTCTATCCACAAATCATTTTGGGCCCCAGCAGTGCAAAATATGTGAAACCAGACCAGTCTCCCGATATGAACAACCCTAAAAATGGAAAACATAAAACAAAAATCCCATATGGTCTTTAGCAAAGGTCCTCATTGAAAATAACATCCTGCATTAAAAACTGAACTGCAATTGTGAGAGTACTTTGTTGACGAGCGATGCCCGGCTGTTTAAGGTCTTAATGCATATTAGGTCATTACAGCATCAAAACCATTTTGTAAACAATGAACTGGCATCATACAGCCATCCTGCTGATCGTTTAAAGAGCCGTAGTGTGTGGGCGCTATTACTCTTCTGAACTCATCTTTTCCATTATTCCTTTTCAAAGTTAATCCCGATTACCTGCATGGAAGACACTGCATTTTCACATCAATGCAGTGTGAAAGATAGAAGTGACTTTGATCCCTTTCTCTCTCATCTCCATCTCCCAATTCTAATACCCTACACTGAGGAGCAACACAGTCCATACAGAACAATAACCAGCCTCACCATCACCCTAGACAGATCAGAAACAGCTTTAACACACTCACAAACCTCTCCATGCAGCGCCATCCGAGATGGCTCTCTTTTTACACTCCAGGTGTCAAAAAAACAACAATACTGCAGCTAAAGGCTCTGCTGACAAATAAAAATGTGAATAGCATAACAATCATGAACAGAAACACAAGCGGCAGCTTGGGACTTTTTTATGACAGCTAGCGACACGCTGGCTGACTCAGTCAGGTGATCTGAAAGAGCAGGGTCTAAACTTCCCATCATCACCTGCTGCGTCTCCTGGAGCTGGCCACCTCCATACTGGCACTCCTCTCTGTGTGCTCACTAAGGGTGAGGCAGATGCATGCTCAACAGAAGGAGGACAAGAGGGGTCAGCCTCTTGGGGGGGGTTCACTGAGCTTTTTTGATCCCCCTCTGTTCTCTCTGCCCCTCCCTCCTCATGAAGTCGTCCGCTCCGTGGCGGCGGCATTGATATCTTCACAATGTACACAGCATGGAACGACAGGCCCCTCCTCCCATTGTATATCGCCATGCTGATATGCATGTGTTCATGAATCCAATGAACCATCTTGACACTCATGGACAGTGATGTTTCTTTTCAAAACAGGACAGGGTTATTATATAGAACTCACTCGGGATAGAGGAGTGCTGGTAATGAGAAATAAATACAAAATAATGACAACAATGAACTTGAACAACAGAAGTAATAACCATAATAACCATGCTGGATAAAAGACAGGAAAGGGTCATAAGGACATTAACATTGTTGTAGGCTATTATTCAAAAGGACACACTGTATTTTCCAAATATCTATTTATAGCTACCGCAAAATGTATTTTCTCACTGGTGTTTATAACCAACATTGTCCAGGATCTCTTTGGCTTGACTGTAAAATGTCTTCCCTTCCAGCCCTTACCTTGTAATTAACAGGAGAGATTGATAAAATCACCCTGTGGAGGAAGGCTGTAAGGTGGATACACAAAACTCTAACTGTGGCCTGCCCAGATAAAGATGAGAGGACTGTGGCTTCATTAAGGGCTCCGGGCTCTGTGTTTGCCTGAGAATAAAACCTTGGAAGTGTCATTAGTTCCGAGTAATGACCAGTGTTGGACAATAGACCCCAGCACCCTCAGTCTCTGTCTGAGTGGCTGTACTGTACACTTGTAATCTGTCTAGGAGCTGTGGCTCTCAGGGGAAAGTGCTGGACTAATGTCATGCTACACCCTCGGCTCTTACGGAGGAATCTGCAATCTATCTCCTCCCTTCAGCCGCGGGACATCACCCTGACACCCCTCTCCAGCATGAGGCCGCCGAGGTGCAAATAGCAGTGATTGGTGATATCACACAGATGTAGACACACCAAGAAGAGCTCCTAAAACACACATGCACTGTGCTAACACCACTCCAGTCACCCTCGTCATAGACTGTTCTCTCTGCTACCGCACGGCACGTGGTACCAGAGCTCCAAGTCTAGGACCAAAAGGCTCCTCAACAGCTTCTACCCCCAAGACATAAGACTAATGAACAATTCATAAAAATCACAACCAGACAATTTACATTGACCCCCCTCCCTTTTGTACACTGCTGCTACTCGCTGTTTGTTTGTTACCTATGCATAGTCACTTCGCCCCCACCTACATGTACAGATTACCTCAACTAGCCTGTACCCCCGCATACTGACTCAGTACCGGTGCCCCCTGTATATAACCTCGTTATTGTTATTGTGTTACTTATATTATTACTTTTTATTTCAGTCTACTTGGTAAATATTTTTCTTCTTGAACTGCACTGTTGGTTAAAGAGCTTGTAAGTAAGCATTACACGGTAAAGTCTACACTTGTTGTATTCGGCGCATGTGGCAAATAAAGTTTGATTTGATTCAACCTGGGGATTTCGGTTCCCTCAATCCAAAAAATGGTAAAGAGGGGAATACCTGGTCCAATCCACTTTAGAGGTTGCAGGCCTTGACAGGCAGGTCTAATATACTGTGAAAGGTTGAGTAATTACATCCTGATCTGAGCTGCGGATATAACAGCCTTCTGGTTCCTCAGTGTAGAGCTTATTTAAAAAAATATTTTACCTTTATTTAACTAGGCAAGTCAGTGAAGAACAAATTCTTATTTTCAATGACGGCCTAGGAACAGTGGGTTAACTGCCTGTTCAGGGGCAGAACGACAGATTTGTACCTTGTCAGCTCGGGATTTGAACTTGCAACCTTCCGGTTACTAGTCCAACGCTCTAACCACTAGGCTACCCTACACACGACCAAGACGGCTTCTCACTGGGACAGATACTCATGGCGAAACACAGCACAGACTAGAGAGTTAATATCGGAGAAGAAGAACAAGAGCTGCAGCGCAGTGTGGGGTTTTACAGATTGAATCCATACATAGACCTAGAGAGTCTCCCATTGTGAGGGGCTCTAGTCTCTATGAGCAGCATCTGCTTGATAGAATGACCATATGGGTCACAGGTCAGCACAGTGTTAAAGGTCAACAGCTAAGGAGGAAGGGGGTTTGCTACCAGGTGGGAAGGGGGTTGGTCAGAGTGATGCAAAGAAAAAAATGGAGAAAGAGAGAAGAGGGAGAGAGAGAGAGAGAGCAGAGACCAATCAGAGAGCCTGAACACAAAGGCAACCCCCTCTAGACTACATTGATGCATGCACAGCAGCTATCAGCAGTCCCCAGAACACTTGATATATCATGGTAGAACAGTTCATTCCAATGTCAAATCAAAATCAAATTCAAGTATATTGGTCGCGTTCACAGACTTGCAGATGCAGCGAAATGTTAGCGTTTCTGGCACCAACAGTGCAGTAATGTCAAACTTGGCTAAGAGCTAGAAAATGGCACCATCTTGCCATCAATGACTTGCAAACTTCATATTAATGTCTTCCACTATCTCTGAAGTAGAGGTATTCACAGATCCACCTGTACCCGAATAACAGAGAACCGATCCGGGACCCGAGTAGGTCCGGATCCATTGTTCTAAATATTGTCACGGGTCTTTGTCGGACCTGTTTTGATTTTTCATTGGTCTCGGGTATGTGTAATTGTAACTTACTTGTCTGGAAGGACCCATATAGATCCGAACGTGACTGCTGCAGTAAAGAGAGAAATTCTATCATGTATGCTGCTGATTTTTGCTTTTGTTGGCCAATCAGAAGTCATCAAAGCAGCAATAGGCTACAGTCATAGAGCCTCCGTGTGGGCCAAAAGTTGGGAGTTATCTAATCAATGGAAGATGGAATTAAAAGTTAAAAAGGGAAGGATAGACTACAACAACCCAGAGTCGACAGGTAGGCTGCTACATTATATTCTGAATGGAGCTGGTGTTTCTCACCAGGAGAAGCTTAACTAGCTTCTCCTAGTTTGATGCAGTCAAGATGGGTGGGTAGCACATAATCATAGCTGGGTGATTTATCATCCACTATGGCAGCTATTAGTCTACTATGGCGTGAGTCGGCTTGGTTGCTTGCTGTCTCTGCCTCCCTCCCGTTCTCCGTGTCACTCGCACACACTCCCGATAGCCGACACAAACAGCATGGCTCCTGCTAGAGCGTCACCTCGCTCTACCTCCGTTCCCTGGCGCTTTATCAGCTCCGGTTAATAAACTAGCTTAAAACATGTTGTTTTCTGCTGCTTCCCTCACTCGGATCGGAGAGGACCAGGTCTGGATCCGGATGGGAAAGCATATTGGGTCCGGATGGGAAAGCCCCATGTCCATTTGAGAACGGATCCAACGTTTTGGCCCCGTGATGGCCTCTACTCTGAAGCTCAAATCTGCACAACAGAATGGAATCCAACTACAGAGGGCAAGTCCCAAACATGGTCCAAACTCTTTTAAAAAAGAGAGAGGAGAATGAGCGTCCTCTCTATCCCCCAGCCACTCAGCAAAGAGTTGGAGTCCGTTAAATATCTTCAGAGGATTGTCTGTTCTATAGCCTACATCTATAGTAGTGATGGGGGAAAGAAAATCTATAGTTACATATCGGGATATTATTTTTGACGATATATCGTATCAGCTCGACAATATCGGGATATTATTTTTGACGATATATCGTATCAGCTCGACAATATCGGGATATTATTTTTGACGATATATCGTATCAGCTCGACAATATCGGGATATTATTTTTGACGATATATCGTATCAGCTCGACAATATCGGGATATTATTTTTGCCGATATATCGTATCAGCTCGACAATATCGGGATATTATTTTTGCCGATATATCGTATCAGCTCGACAATATCGGGATATTATTTTTACCGATATATCGTATCAGCTCGATAATATCGGGATATTATTTTTGACGATATATCGTATCAGCTCGACAATATCGGGATATTATTTTTGACGATATATCGTATCAGCTCGACAATATCGGGATATTATTTTGCACGAGGTGTACCCGCAACAAAACTCTAGTACTTATTTTTTAAATTTGTTTTCAGCATTTTTATTTCCATGACTAATCTAAACTTTCCTCATCACTCTCTTGTCCATTCCAGCAGACATATGGTGAGCAATATGTTAGTGTACAGAGTCCCCCGCTGGCCACCCCCGGTGATGACACACCATATAGAGTTGGGTTTGATCTGAGCAGCATGAGGGATTCAACGCTCTTATCATCCAGGGTCTCCAACGCTCTCATCTCAGGCACACAGAGAGTCTGTGAAAAGAGCTTAACCATCACTAAACAACCAGAGTTTTACATTCAACATGCCAACAGATGCAGAACAATATCATAGCAACATGGATATAATCCCCAAACACAGCCTGTGGAGTTTAAAATGCCACAGAAAATAAACCTTTAAAGTTCTCGTTTGCTTTTCCCATTTTATACTCCAATTTCAAGTAAATGAAATGCAAAAGCAAATATTTATCTGGAAACTAGGCCTATATCCTTAAGGGGGCAATCAGCATTGGCTACATCCATTTTTAGACGTATAAATTAATTATATATAATTATATATACCCATTTATTCTTAAAGAATATAACTTATGAGCTTCATGAGCTTAGTTCAACTGTCACACTCCATGAGAACCCAAAATATAAGCTGGTTTTACGCCAATGTTTGTAAACAAAGTAAATGTAAACAAACACCAATCTTTTTGATATTATGGATGGGTCAATCCTTGCATCCAGGAATTTCTATGAATTTGAGAGTGATCACACTTCTCCAGCCCCATCACTCGGCTTTTTACTGAAACAGTGGTGGGGATGCAATTTGTTTTTGTTATAACTGCTGATTGGCCCTTTAAAGAAAGATCTACACAACACAATTTATCAACCCTATTAATGGCAGGTAAATGAAAAGACGTATGAGCTGCGCTGTGTAAATCAGATAATTGATACTCACAAAGGCTGGCTTCATAGTGGTTATTGGATCCGTGGTGAGCGGGACAGAAAACGAAGCAAAAGTGAAGTGGGCTGTTAGATGACTGCCCTCTTCTCTAACGTGTCAATACGTCTCTCTCTTCTCTTTCTCTCTCCCCTCCCATCTGTGGGTCTACTCTAACTGGCCCACACAATGTGCCCCCTGGATTGTCATGTTCAATCTGATCCCAAGACCGAGACAAACCTGCATTAGCATGCGCCTTAAACACAAGCACACACACACACACACCCTTAAATGCAGGCACGTAGGCCAAGACCTCATGCAAGTCAAATCTCCTTGTCTCCTCGCATATAGAGGCAGGCTATAGTTTTGTGTGTGTGTGTGTGTGTGTGTGTGTGTGTGTGAGAGTGAGAGTGAGAGTGAGAGAGAGAGAGAGAGAGAGAGAAAGAGAAGAGGGTGTAAGAAAAGGAAGAGTTAGCAGACCCAGACACACAAAGAAATAGCTTTTTTGGTGTCCTGGGACCCCTTGCCCACACGCTGTCACACAGCTCAGTAGAGTGTTCCAGAGCAGCCAGCCGTGACCAGCAAGATGGCCGCCTGCACCCGTTAGCCGGGCTGCTTCTCTCATTCGCACAGCAACAGAGAGAGAGACAGGAGAGAGAAGGAAACAGCAATAGAGAAAAGGGGAAGAAAAAGTGCCCTACTTTCAGAGGATAGGCCATTCACAGACTTGTAAAAATACTAAACAAAAGGGCAAGGAAACTTCTAAAACAACCAACCTTTGTTAGATTGCCTGCCTGCTGCTTTCATTTGCAATGCATTTTCCATGAATGGTGTGGTGCAATGTACTTTCCTGACTGATGTTTTCTTGAAAGGAGAAACGTATGAGAGAGAGGCACAGTCTGTGTGCTTCAGTTCAGATCTCTGGGAATCAGAGCTAATTAATATTAACCCAGCTCCTCTGGGACTACAATAGGTTGAAGAGTACTGCAGGATTTTTAATATTCTTCTCTTTCAATCACCATTTTCATCTCGGGACACACTTTCAAAGAAAACTGTAGAATAGATGATGTGTCAGGTGTACTGAAACCCAGGGCAACCCTTCCTGGGTGACAGAACCGCAGCCCTAGTAACAGTCCACCCACTCCTAGTGAAAGAAAAATGGATGAACTATTCAATAGACTTAAAAAGTCAATGAATAATCATGATGACGAGGACATCAAAAATGCAACAAAAAAAATGATTTATTTCTTGCCACATAAAATAACTTGCATAGGCTACATGCTAATCCATGTGATACGTTGAAAGGCAGCACTGGGCTGTTATCTTGAACACTGCAGCTCAGAGCTTCTGCATTATGTGGTTGAGCAAAACTGTCAACAGTGTGGCAGCTCTTCGGGTTGCTACACCACAAAGAGAGATCCTATCTGACCAGCTGACAGTCTGCAGGCTGAGGGGGTGACAGAGAGAGTGACAGGGAGCCTGTGCATACACAAGCAAGAAGGCAATGATGGGTGTTGCCTGCCTGGGACACGTCAGGTTCTGTAGGAACTAAGATCTTCGGTAACCTTGATATGAAAAGTGTCTAAGACAGATATCCAAAGACGCCACTACTTAAAAGGTGGTACAATAACTCAAGACAGATCAGGGCATTCAATCGCCCAGACAACCTAAACGAGGTGTCCTCCCACCTAGCAGTGGTGGGAAAAGTACCCAATTGTCATATTTGAGTAAAACTAAATATACTTAAGTATCAAAAGTAAAAGTACAAACCATTTCACAATCCTTATATTAAGCAAACCAAACATGACCTTTCTCTTTTCCCCCTTTCTTTTTACAGATAGTCAGGGGCACACTCCAGCACTCAGACATCATTTACAAACTAAGCATGTGTTTAGTGAGTCTGCAAGATCAGAGGCAGTACTGATGACCAGGGATGTTCTCTTGATAAGTGTGTGAATTAGACCATTTTCATGTAATGCTAAGCATTCAAAATGGAATGAGTACTTTTGGGTGCCATGGAAAATATATGGGGTAAAAAGTAAACATTTTCTTTCGGAATGTAGTGAAGTAAAAGTTGTAAAAAATATAAACAGTAAAGTACAGATACCCCTAAAACCTCCTTAAGTAGTACTTTAAAGTATTTTATACTTAAGTACATAACACCCCTGCCACCCAGGTTTAATATGACTTCATTCACAGCCTGCCTCTAGGAAAGGCCACATGATGTCTCCCAGCTCCACGCCTATGAGGTGAGTTGCTAATCAAACGGTTGGTAATTACAGCGTAGTGTCTGATCAGTCTCCTGTCTCACTCATAATTATATTATCAGGAGGCTATACAGTAGTCTCATATTGATGACACTTTCAGCCGGGGCATTAACGATTCAAGCAGCAAGCTGTTTCAGTCTGGTGACCATTACCCAACTTGGGCCTGACAGCTCTACACTAGAGGAAGAAGAACCTTAGTGATCGTCGTAATACAGCCTGCTGGAGGTGACTGGAATGACAGAACACTTTGAGCTAATGGGAAAAAGTTCATTCCGCGCATCTTCTGATGGACGGTTAACTTTGAGAGAGCACGCAAGTGTTGTTATTCAACTGAAGTAACTCGATATCGGAAAACGACGCATCTACTTGGAAGGTGAACTCTGAATGACCTTGATGACGGTTGTGAAGCAGACCGTTCAGAGCAAACATTTCAACAGTTGCTTCATGAAAGTAGGGTTTACGTAATCATTTCTTACAGTGGTCTTGTCTTACAGCTGTGCAAACAGAATTTTATGAGTGGGGTCATTGTTCAAAAGTCTGTTCTCTTCAGGCCATTTTCACCCTCCACTCTGTCAGAGTAAAATAGTCTTTCTAGATGAGGGCTATTAAATAGGAGAGTATGTTGAGGAGAGGTGTCACTGGCTCAGATAAACAGGGTTTGAGATAATGATCTGTGGTTCAGTTCCCTGAGTGGTGGTGTGTCACACTCACTGACTGCCCCCCCCCCCCAATTCCTCTCTACAGCTGTCGGCTATAATACAGGGGCGGAGTCGGAGTCAACCCTATTCCCTAGGCCTATATAAAGCCCTGGCCAAAAGTAGTGCACGATATATAGGGAATAAGGTGCCATTATGGATAGAGCTTTCGCCAAGCTGTTGTTATCATTCCCCTCAGTTGAGATGGAGGCGGGACACAAAAAAGTTCTACTTGGGGTCGATTATCCATTATTTTGGATGATGGAACAAAAATAATTCTCTCCTGCTCCGCCACCCCTCCTGGTGAGGTCAGGAAAAGGGGTCCTCTATACTGAACAAAAATATAAAAACGCAACATGGAACAATTTCAACGATTTTACTGAGTTACAGTTCATATCAAGGAAATCAGTCAATTGAAATAAATAAATTAGGCCCTACTCTATGGATTTCCCATTACTGGGCAGGGGCGCAGCCATGGGAGGCCCACCCACATGGGAGACCGGCCCACCCTTTGGGGAGAAAGGCCAGGCCAATCAGAATTAGTTTTCCTCCACAAAAGGGATTTATTACAGACATAATACTACTCAGTTTCATTCGCTGTTCGGGTGGCTGGTCTCAGACGATCCCGCAGGCGAGGAAGCCAGATTTTGAGGTACTGGTCTGGCGTGGTTACACATGGTCTGCAGTTGTGAGGCTGGTTGGACGTACTGCCAAATTCACTAAAACGTTGTTGGAGGCGGCTTATGGTAGAGAAATGAACAAATTATCTGGCAACAGCTCTGGTGGATATTCCTGCTGTCAGCATGCCAAATGCACACTCCCTCAAAACTGTGGCATTGTGTTGTGTGACAAAACTGCACATCTTAGAGTGACCTTTTATTGTCCCCAGCACAAGGTCCACCTGTGTAATGAGCATGCCGTTTAATCAGCTTCTTGATATGCCACACCTGTTAGGCATACGGATTATCTTGGCAAAGGAGAAATGCTCACTAACAGCAATGTAAACAAATTTGTGCACAAAATAAGAGAAAAATATGCTTTTTTGTGCATATGGAACATTTCCAGGATCTTTTAATTCAGCTCATGAAACATGGGACAAACACATTACATGTTGTGTTTATATTTGTGTTCATTATAGAAGTCTACTGCTGTGCAGGACACTCAAGGTCGGGGGCACACAGGCAGGCTCTGCACCGGCCACCTGCATACTAACCACAGAAAAGATGAGCCAAGATATCGACCCCACCTCTAGAGTTGTGTAAAGGAACACCAAATGACCGCAGAGCAACGTGATCTGGTCACTGTGTAGAGGCTGCTACTTGAGCCCCTGGCTTACTCTCTCTGCCTGGCATCACAGATGCATCATGGCATGATTCTACCACAGACAGAACAGGGGAATAGAGTCATGTGGAACTGTAACATTGACAGTTTGCAGACAATGGATTTAAATAGTGAATCTTTAAATAGAGGGAAGTGTAAGGTCGATTCAACGATCCATGCAGATTGCATCTCAAAATGACATAATGGTGCAGTTACATGCATTTACAATTTGTTGCGGATAACAATTATTGTCAATGGCTCTATTTTAGAATACTGAATGGAAAGAGTGTGTGTATTCCAGGCAGCTCTATAAACAGTGTGTCCATTTCCAGGGGAACTCAGGTTAGGTTGGAGTGTAACGCCATGGCAACCCGAGGAGCCGGGGTCAGTCCTGAATGGAGGAAAGAGCTGCAGCTCAATGGCCCTCTCCTCCTCTCACTTTCCAACCTTTTGTCTCTATCCTGTTACTTTTTCCGCTCTTCCTCACTTTATATCCGCATCTTTTCGTCACTTCTAATCGCTCTCTTTCTCTCCCCGGCTATTTATTCTTCATTATCTGCCCCTCTGACAGGCTATTTCAGTTCTGAATGGCTGGATATATAAAATCAAGAAAATGATCTTCTCACCGACAGGATGACTTACTGCAGTGATAGACCGGGTTGGGTTCCTATTCCAGCAGGGTTATTATGCAGTTCTCAGGCAGAACATGATCTTCTCACTGACAGGATGACTTACTGCAGTGATAGACCGGGTTGGGTTCCTATTCCAGCAGGGTTATTATGCAGTTCTCAGGCAGAACATGATCTTCTCACTGACAGGATGACTTACTGCAGTGATAGACCGGGTTGGGTTCCTATTCCAGCAGGGTTATTATGCAGTTCTCAGGCAGAACATGATCTTCTCACTGACAGATGACTTACTGATCTTCTATTCACTGCAGAGGCAGAACATGATGACTTACTGCAGTGATAGACCGGGTTGGGTTCCTATTCCAGCAGGGTTATTATGCAGTTCTCAGGCAGAACATGATCTTCTCACTGACAGGATGACTTACTGCAGTGATAGACCGGGTTGGGTTCCTATTCCAGCAGGGTTATTATGCAGTTCTCAGGCAGAACATGATCTTCTCACTGACAGGATGACTTACTGCAGTGATAGACCGGGTTGGGTTCCTATTCCAGCAGGGTTATTATGCAGTTCTCAGGCAGAACATGATCTTCTCACTGACAGGATGACTTACTGCAGTGATAGACCGGGTTGGGTTCCTATTCCAGCAGGGTTATTATGCAGTTCTCAGGCAGAACATGGCAGATATGAATGATTTCATGAAGGAGAGCTAACTTGGCTAACGAGAGGGATTTGTGTGGAAATCACTCATGCATGCCTAATGTTCCTGACGGTAGCAGCTAAATACAGCATAACCCCTCCAACTCTGTCTGGAAACTCCATGATGAGATCTAGCGTCACTTCAGACACTATGGTATAGAATTCCCCCTGGATTCCTGGCCTATAGTGCTGGTGGGCTCGAGTTATTTCTATGGTAGAGGGCATGTAACTGTATCAACAGCAATAGCCATATAATAACATCTAACAAACTGACAATGAGGCTGAGCTCTTACCTCGTCCCATTCAGAGGCGAACGAGGGTGACTTCTCCAGCCTCTTTTTGGCTGCGCTGCAGTTCGAGACGGACTCACTGCGGCTGCCCAGCCCTCCCTCCTCCTCGCTAGGCGGTGACACCAGCAGGTCTGAGTCCGACTTGGAAAAGCTGCGAGCCAGCTTCAAATCCCCAGGGGGGCGCATCCTGCCAGCAGGCACAGCCCCAGACCCCATGTCCCGGTCTCTGTCCCTGGGCTCCCCCTTGGACACGGTGGCATAGATAGCTTTGGGGTCACAGTCTGTCAGGACGGCAGACATGTCGATTGGATTGTTTGGAGGAGGCGGAGCTTCTGTTGCTTTGGCGGGTGCTGTTGGAGCTGGCGCCGGCTGTTGGCCTTGGCTGGACTGTGTCAGTACTCCACCTGGCAGGCTGCTGATGGACTCCTCCCGACAGTCAAAGACGGGCGAGGATCCGTGCAGGAGGCCTGTGAACACTTCAGGTACTGCGACCAGGTCCTGGCCGAGCAAGGAGTTATCTAGAGAGTAGAGAGGAGAGAAAGAGTTAGGTGGAGAGACTAAAGAAGAGGAAGCAAGGAGTAAGGAGTGGTGCACTCGAGGAGGCAGGAGGCCGGACTGAGACTGAGGGGAGATATCTAGCAGGGCTATTAGGAACAACGCCCACACAGCCCCAGAAACAGATCGGTGATTGTTTTCAAGCGGGCATAAGAGAGAGGGAAAGAGGGAGAGGCGGATCTAGAGAATGCTGTCCGTAGCACTTGGAGAGTTACAGAATTCCAATCCCAGCTTGCAGCCATCTGACATCTCTCTGGGTGCTTGGAAGATTGTTACATTACTCAATGCTCTGCAGTTCATTCACTTTTTCCATCCCTGTCTCTCTCGGTCTCTCAATCCCTATGAGCTAACCAGCTGCAGCCCCTGTATGAGGTCAGGTTCCACAGAGATTATACAGCACAGAGGAATCCCATAAGAAAATCAGCAGAGGAAGAAACAGGATATGAGCAAGACAACAAGCATACTGCATATACTGTGCGTGCGGGCACACACACAAACACACACAAAGACAGACAAACATGAGAACAAACAGAACGTACTTCCTCCGCCTTGAGCTATAGTATGAAAACAATCCCTACTCACATATTCTGTACAGCTGATTCAGTTGAAAACAATTCTCTTTTTATCCTTACAAAAACAGGTTCTCTCTCTCACTCTCTCTCCAAGGAGCTACTGCCACCCAAGCCTGTTTTTCCACCATCAAATCACAGGTTGAGAGTTGAGCCAGGTTGTGCCTCTGTTCCCCTTCTGCCTGTCAAGCTCCCTCCTCTGTCCCTCCCTGCTAGCTAGTACTTCATGAGCCGGAGCTATGTTGAGACAAAGCTGTAGCTGTATGACTGACTAGCCCCACACGGGACTGACTAGCCCCACACTGGACTGACTAGCCGCTGACTGGACTGACTAGCCCCACACTGGACTGACTAGCCCCACACTGGACTGACTAGCCCCACACTGGACTGACTAGCCCCACACTGGACTGACTAGCCCCACACTGGACTGACTAGCCCCACACTGGACTGACTAGCCGCTGACTGGACTGACTAGCCCCACACTGGACTGACTAGCCGCTGACTGGACTGACTAGCCGCTGACTGGACTGACTAGCCGCTGACTGGACTGACTAGCCGCTGACTGGAGCTCTGGGAATGGAAACTCTGGGATCACTCGATCCACTCGAAAGTCTGACTCTTTGCCACAATTGTGATAATTAGGCTTCGGAGTCACATGGTAAGTGTTTGTGTGTTGGAGTAGGGTGGGGGGCTGCTCTGTGCCGTACTGCCCTGTGTGTGTGTGTGTGTGTTGGAGTAGGGTGGGGGGCTGCTCTGTGCCGTACTGCCCTGTGTGTGTGTGTGTATTGGAGTAGGGTGGGGGCTGCTCTGTGCCGTACTGCCCTGTGTGTGTGTGTGTGTGTGTGTGTGTGTGTGTGTGTGTGTGTGTGTGTGTGTGTGTGTGTGTGTGTGTGTGTGTGTGTGTGTGTGTGTGTGTGTTGGAGTAGGGTGGGGGGCTGCTCTGTGCCGTACTGCCCTGTGTGTGTGTGTGTGTGTGTGTTGGAGTAGGGTGGGGGGCTGCTCTGTGCCGTACTGCCCTGTGTGTGTGTGTGTGTGTGTGTGTGTGTGTGTGTGTGTTGGGTAGGGTGGGGGCTGCTCTGTGCCGTACTGCCTGTGTGTGTGTGTGTGTGTGTGTGTGTGTGTGTGTGTGTGTGTGTGTGTGTGTGTGTGTGTGTGTGTGTGTGTGTGTGTGTGTGTGTGTGTGTGTTGGAGTACTGCCCTGGGTGGGGGCTGCTCTGTGCCGTACTGTGTGTGTGTGTGTGTGTGTGTGTGTGTGTGTGTGTGTGTGTGTGTGTGTGTGTGTTGGAGTAGGGTGGGGGCTGCTCTGTGCCGTACTGCCCTGTGTGTGTGTGTGTGTGTGTGTGTGTGTGTGTGGTGTAGGGTGGAGTAGGGGGGCTGCTCTGTGCCGTACTGCCCTGTGTGTGTGTGTGTGTGTTGGAGTAGGGTGGGGGCTGCTCTGTGCCGTACTGCCCTGTGTGTGTGTGTGTGTTGGAGTAGGGTGGGGGCTGCTCTGTGCCGTACTGCCCTGTGTGTGTGTGTGTTGGAGTAGGGTGGGGGGCTGCTCTGTGCCGTACTGCCCTGTGTGCCCTGTGTGTGTGTGTGTTGTGTTGGGTAGGGTGGGGGCTGCTCTGTGCCGTACTGCCCTGTGTGTGTGTGTGTGTTGGAGTAGGGTGGGGGGCTGCTCTGTGCCGTACTGCCCTGTGTGTGTGTGTGTGTTGGAGTAGGGTGGGGGGCTGCTCTGTGCCGTACTGCCCTGTGTGTGTGTGTGTTGGAGTAGGGTGGGGGCTGCTCTGTGCCGTACTGCCCTGTGTGTGTGTGTGTTGGAGTAGGGTGGGGGGCTGCTCTGTGCCGTACTGCCCTGTGTGTGTGTGTGTTGGAGTAGGGTGGGGGCTGCTCTGTGCCGTACTGCCCTGTGTGTGTGTGTGTTGGAGTAGGGTGGGGGGCTGCTCTGTGCCGTACTGCCCTGTGTGTGTAGGGTGGGGGTGTGGACTGCCCTGTGTGTGTGTTAGGGTGGGGGGCTGCTCTGTGCCGTACTGCCCTGTGTGTGTGTGTGTTGGAGTAGGGTGGGGGCTGCTCTGTGCCGTACTGCCCTGTGTGTGTGTGTGTGTTGGAGTAGGGTGGGGGCTGCTCTGTGCCGTACTGCCCTGTGTGTGTGTGTGTTGGAGTAGGGTGGGGGCTGCTCTGTGCCGTACTGGCCTGTGTGTGTGTGTGTGTGTTGGAGTAGGGTGGGGGCTGCTCTGTGCCGTACTGCCCTGTGTGTGTGTGTGTTGGAGTAGGGTGGGGGGCTGCTCTGTGCCGTACTGCCCTGTGTGTGTGTGTTGGAGTAGGGTGGGGGCTGCTCTGTGCCGTACTGCCCTGTGTGTGTGTGTTGGAGTAGGGTGGGGGGCTGCTCTGTGCCGTACTGCCCTGTGTGTGTGTGTTGGAGTAGGGTGGGGGGCTGCTCTGTGCCGTACTGCCCTGTGTGTGTGTGTGTTGGAGTAGGGTGGGGGGCTGCTCTGTGCCGTACTGCCCTGTGTGTGTGTGTGTTGGAGTAGGGTGGGGGCTGCTCTGTGCCGTACTGCCCTGTGTGTGTTGTTGGAGTAGGGTGGGGGCTGCTCTGTGCCGTACTGCCCTGTGTGTGTGTGTTGGAGTAGGGTGGGGGGCTGCTCTGTGCCGTACTGCCCTGTGTGTGTGTGTTGGAGTAGGGTGGGGGGCTGCTCTGTGCCGTACTGCCCTGTGTGTGTGGGTTCTCACTGCCACTCTGACATTCAGGGTGAGAGGGTCGTGGTGTTTGGTGACAGGGAAACTGGGACAGTGTCAGTGACGTAACAGCGGGGCAGTGATCCAGTCGCTCTGTTTTAGTTTTTCCTTCAGAGCAGAGGACAGATCGACCGGGACTGCAGTTACACCAAGCATTCTCTCTCAACAGGACAAAGGGTTGCCAATACCATTGTCATTCAAACACCTATCAAAGGGATATATTAAACTCTATAAAGAGCTGTTGCGTTAGAGATGAATATCTGTCCAGGGGAAAGAGTAACAGTTACTCCCCCTGTAAGTCAGCTGCGTGGTGATGAATACAGTTCAACTAGGAGCTGGTACACTATGATACACTGGTACACTGTTTAGCTTACAGGCCGATTGCAGTGAGGCAGAGTACCAACGCCCTGTGCCCATCTACGCTCAGCTGCCTACTGCTCAATTAGGAAAGATATGTGTGGCAGTGTGGGCGTATAAACATATGGAGACCACAGCCAAACACCCACCCTGTCCTTGGAAGCTGGAGATTGTGAACGCCCAATGAGCAAATCGCTATGGCTCCCTTCAATACTTCACTGTGCTGAGATGGGTGATATGGCCAAAACTCCTTATAAATTGTGATAAAATGCCTGAATTTATGCAGTATCGATAAACAGAATGATATGTTTGTAAAATGAATGTGCCCCACAGTTTATTTTATTATCCTTTAAACTACTACTACTAGTTTGTACTTTTAGAAAGAGGAGGAAGGGAAGCGCTACTAAGGTACACAATAGTACATTTTGGTAGATAGAAGGTGCTCTTTGGTAAAAGGGGTAAATTGGTCATCAAAAAGAAAGGAGAACGTGTCGGTTTTTAAAAACTTTGTTTCTATTGAACATGCCATACTAATAAAGGCATTTTATTCAATTATATGAAGAGTGCCTTGGTACTTCTACTAGTTTGATGGTTGTAGCCATCAATTGTCTAATTAACAAATCACCCATATTAGCAGACTAATTTCATTTCAAACTTCACATTTATCTAGTACAGGCTACTTATTGAAATGAACAATATCAGCAAAATGCCTGCGATATGTGATCGGTATGGTCGGTGTCGATCATTTTTTGGTTTATCGTCCCAGCTCCAGGAAGCCTTTCCTTAAACCCCCGGGACCCAGACTACTATCCTACCCACGATTCAACGGTCTGACGGGGGCTGGAAACAATGAGCCAGTCAGTGACCCCTAATGAAAGACAAACGGATATTTAGACAGATTTTATGGAGGGATGAAGTCACTGGTTACAGAACATGTGTGTGTGTTTAATTTGGCCTTGTGAGCTGAGCGTTTTAAAAGTGATGTCATGCTAAGTCTACTGTTACTGCTATGTTTGATGTCGCAGACAGTCTGTTGGCCCAAAGTCCATTTATTTCCAGGCCCTTGAGAAATTGCTTTTCGTTACTCAGATTGGAGAGCATACTTAGCTCTGTATGTCATATGTTATAATTCAATTTAGAACTAGAGGCAAAACTATTGATACTCTAACTTCAATCTTAATGGAAGAAAACAAATGATTCCATTGACGTTATTGGATAAGGGGCAACTTTTATGTATGCAGGTGTATAATTATGTGACAGAGACCGAGAAGAATACCTTATAATGGACATTGTTGATGTAAACTATCCATTGTGTGACATATGACAGATAAATCCACTGGTCTGTGTGTTCTGGAGAACACCCGAATTCCAGTCATTAAGTGCAAGGCCAGAGAGGCAACTCTCCACAGGTCTCCACTGAAGGTAGAAATCGATAAACAGATACAGTGCATTCAGAAAGTATTCAGACCCCTCAACTTTTTCCACATTTTGTTACATTACAGCCTTATTGTAAAATGGATTAAATGACTCTTTTTCCCCCTCAATCTACACACAATACCCCATAATGACAAACCGAAAACAGGTTTTAGAAATGTTTGCTAATAAAGAAAAAAGAAAAAAATACCTTATTTACATAAGTATTTAAACCCTTTGCTATGAGACTCGAAATTGAGCTCAGGTGCATCCTGTTTCCTATTGATCATCATTGAGCTGTTTCTACATTGATTGGAGTCCACTTGTGGACTCCAATTCAAGTGATTGGATATGACTCAGAAAAGCACACACCTGTCTATTTAAGGTCCCACAGTTAACAGTGCATGTCAGAGCAAAAACCAAGCCATGAGGTCAAAGGAATTATCTGTAGCGCTCCGAGACAGGATTGTGTCGAAGGCATAGATCTGGGAAAGAGTACCAAAAAAGTTCTGCAGCATTGAAGGTCCCCAAGAACACAATGGCATCAATCATTGTTAAATGGAAGAAGTTTGGAACCACCAAGACTCTTCTTAGAGCTGGCTGCCCAGCCAAACTGAGCAATCAAGGTAGAAGGGTCTTGGTCAGGGAGGTGACCAGTGAAATATACCTGCTGGAGCACATGCTACGGCTGGGTGTTGCTATGCTGACCAGTGAGCTGAGATAAGGCAGGGCTTTACCTAGCAAAGACTTATAGATGACATGGAGCCAGTGGGTTTGACGATGAATATGTAGCGAGGACCAGCCAACGAGAGCATACAGGTTGCAGTGGTGGGTAGTATATGGGGCTTTGGTGACAAAATGGATGGCACTGTGATAGACTGCATCCAGTTTGCTGAGTAGAGTGTTGGAGGCTATTTTGTAAATGACATCGCCGAAGTCGAGGATCGGCAGGATAAGTCAGTTTTACGAGGGTATGATGGCAGGATGAGTGAAGGGGGCTTTGTTGCGAAATAGGAAGCCAATTCTGATTTAATTTGGGATTGGAGATGCTTAATGTGAGTCTGGAAGGAGAGTTTACAGTCTAGCCAGACACCTAGGTATTTATGGTTGTCCACATATTCTAAGTCAGAACTGTCCAGAGTAGTGATGCTAGTTGGGCGGGTGCTTGCAGTGATCGGTTGAAGGGCATGCACTTTGTTTTACTATCTGAATGGCTCTTTTAGAACATCAGCTGTCTAGATTTGGGTGAAGGAGAAGGGGGGGGGGGCAGTTGCTGCGGGGGGTGCAGAGTTGTTGGCCAGGGTAGGGGTAGCCAGGTGGAAAGAAAAATGCTTATTGAAATTCTCGATTATCGTGGATTTATCAGTGGTGACAGTGTTTCCTAGCCTTAGTGCAGTGGGCAGCTGGGAGGAGGTACTCTTATTCTCCATGGACTTCCAAAACATTTTGGAATTAGTGCTGCAGGATGCAAATTTCTGTTTGAAAAAGCTAGCTTTTGCTTTCCTAACTGACTGTGTGTATTGGTTCCTGACTTCCCTGAAAAGTTACATATCCCTGGGACTATTCGAAGCTAGTGCAGTGCACCATAGGGTGTTTTTTGTGCTGGTCAAGGGCAGTCTAGTCTGGAGTGAACCAAGGGCTATATCTGTTCTTAGTTCTACATTTTTTGAAAGGGGCATGCTTATTTAAGATGGTGAGGAAAGCACTTGTAAAGAACAACCAGGCATAATCTACTGACGGGAGGAGGTCAATATTCTTCCAGGATACCCAGGCGAAGTGTTTTAGGGAGCGTTTGACAGTGATGAGGGGTGGTCATTTGACCGCGGACCAGGCAATGAGGCAGTGATCGCTGAGATCCTGGTTGAAAACAGCAGAGGTGTATTTAGAGGGCAAGTTGGTCAGGATGATATCTATGAGGGTGCCCATGTTTATGGATGTTGGGTTGTACCTGGTAGGTTCCTTGATAATTTGTGTGAGATTGCACCTAGCTTAGATGGTAGGATAGCCGGGGTGTTAAGCATATCACAATTTAGTTCACCTAGCAGGACGAACTGACGATAGATGGGGGGAAATCAATTCACATATGGTGTCCAAGGCACAGCTGGGAGCTGAGGGCAGTCTATAACAACCTGCAACAGTGAGGGACCTTTTTTTGAGAGATGGATTTTTAAAAGTAGAAGCTCGAACTGTTTGGGCTTAGACCTGGATAGTATGACAGAACTCTGCAGGCTATCTCTACAGTAGATTGCAATTCCACCCCCTTTAGCAGTTCTGTCTTGACAGAACATTTTATAATTGGGGATGGAAATTTCAGAATTTTTGGTGGCCTTCCTAAGCCAGGATTCAGACACGGCTAGGACATCAGGGTTGGCGGAGTGTGCTAAAGCAGTGAGTAAAGCAAACTTAGGGAGGAGGCTTCTGATGTTAACATGCATGATACCAAGGCTTTTACGGTTGCAGAAGTCAACAAATGAGAGCGCCTGGGTTAACCTCTACATCACCAGAGGAATAGAGGAGGAGTAGGATGAGGGTACAGCTAAAGGCTATAAGAACTGGTCGTCTAGTTCTTTGGGAACAGAGAATAAAAGGAACAGATTTCTGGATGCGGTAGGATAGATTCAGGGCATAGTGTACAGACAAGGGTATGGTAGGGTGCGAGTACAGCGGGGGTAAACCTAGGCATTGAGTGACGATGAGAGAGGTTGCATCTCTAGAGGTGGCAGCGACCATGAAAAAACAAGATTCTCTGGTCTGATGAAACCAAGATTGAACTCTTTGGCCTGGAGAAAACCTTGCGCTATCCCTACGGTGAAGCATGGTGGTGGCAGCATCATGCTGTGGGTATGTTTTTAAGCGGCAGAGACTGGGAGACGACTCAGGATCGAGGACCTCAGACTGGGGCGAAGGTTCACCTTCCAACAGGACAATGACCCTAAGCACAAAGTCAAGACAACGCAGGAGTGGCTTTGGGACAAGTCTCTGAAAATGCTTGAGTGTGCCAGCCAGAGCCTGGACGAACACGATTGAACATCTCTGGAGAGACCTGGATATAGCTGTGCAGCGACGCTCCCCATCCAACCTGACAGAGCTTGAGAGGATCTACAGAGAAGAATGGGAGAAACTTCCCAAATACAGATGTGCCAAGTTTGTAGCGTCATACCCAAGAAGACGCAATGCTGTAATCGCTGCCAAAGATGCTTCAACAAAGTACTGAGTAAAGGGTCTGAATACTTATGTAAATGTGATATTTCCGTTTTTATTTTTAATAAATGTGCAAACATTTCTAAAAACCTGTTTTTGCTTTGTCATTATGGGGTATTGTGTGTATATTGAGGGGGGGAAACAACTATTTAATCCATTTTAGAATAAGTCTAACAATAAAATGTGAAAAAGGGGTCTGAATACCTTCCTAATGCACTGTATGTGGTTTTCACAAAATAGATATGCCCTAAGACCTTAGCATATCTATCTAGTGATGCTAGCCTCATGTATGTGTTGATAGTCATGGGATATTGTTATGACTATGGCGGATAACTTTATCACTATGGGGTATGTGAAATCTTACCGAGCATAATGCACTATGCATGCTAAGATGCCTGTGAAACAGGAAGCATGTGGAATCTATTGGACATCTTCTGGGATTCCTTCCTGCTGAGGAAGGCAAAGTGTGTGTGACAGGTGCTCTGATCCCTCTCTGCTGCTGACATAGTATGTCTCCATCATACAAATCAAATCGGATTTGACACATGCGCTGAATACAACATGATCTTACCATGAAATGCTTACTTACAAGCCCTTAACCAACGATGCAGTTTTTTTCTCAAGAAAATATTATAATGCTTTAAAAAATACAAAAATAAAAAGTTGAAAAAAGTAACAATAAAAATAACAATAACAAGGCTATATACAGGGGGTACCGATACCGAGTCAATGTGCAGGGGCACAGGTTAGTCGAGATAATTGAGGTGAAATGTACATGTAGATAAGGGTAGAGTGACTATACATGGATAATAAACAGTGAGTAGCAGCAGTGTAAAAAAGGGGGTCAATGTAAATAGTCTGGGTGTATGATTAACTGTTCAGCAGTCTTATGGCTTGGGGGTAGAAGCTGTTAAAGGAGCCTTTTGGACCTAGACGGTACCGGAGCTCCGTGTGGTGGTATAGAGAACAGTCTACACACATACACACACAATGTGGAGGGGGAGAGACGTGACTGGAGGCGGCTGAGAGTAGCAGGGTGCGTGAGCAGAGCCCTAATTCCCATCCCTGAGAGGCAGCTGCTTTCAGATGGAAATGGAGAGGGACTGGGCCCAATTCTGTTTCAATTAGAGTCCCCAAACAGTACACATCCATGTCACAGAAACAGCATGCTTAGTGGCTATGTGTCGGTATGTGTCTGTGTTGTGTGTACGATTATTGCCTGCTTGGACATGTATGAGTCTTCTATGGTGTGAGAGAACAGGAGAACGCAGCAAGATAAACAAAGAACTAGAGGGAAGAGAATGAGAGAAATTGTCCCATCATCTCATGCTGCTTTACTAGTACTGTATTAAAGTAAGTAGGCGGGGGTTCTTCGATAGGAATATGGTCAAATATGATCATGCATTCTGTCCCATGTGACAGATCAAACTAGTTTTCTGCAGCTGGCTTGCCATTGAATGTCAATCAACCTGTTCTAAACAAGCATAATCCAGACCCAGAGCTGCTGAGCCTTCCAGGCAGCACTAATCCAACCCGACCAATCTCACGCTGCAGTCAGATGCTAATACATTTCTCACATTACAGTTAGAGCGACATGCATGGGTTGTTTGGCAAAGTCAGGCTTGTTCCTCAAGCAACTTGCCTCTCTCCTTTGGCTCCTCAGAGTCCGAGAGCACAGATTTGCTCATGACCTGGGGGTATAGCAGGGGTATAGCAATGAGTAATTACTTCTGTAAGATTCGGTTTTGGGGCACTGTGGTTCAAGGACTCACAGGGTCAATGTGGAGCTCAGAAACAAACCTCCCATGTCAGGTCCCTGGCGTCCAGCAGGTAGAGCATGTGGAGGGTGTAACTCCCCACCAGTCCGTCCCGGCCCAACCACAGGAGGTCCGGGGAGCTTCAGGGTGTCGCCCTTCTGGCCCGAAGGTCGGAGTTCACTTGAGGCAGTGGGCTTCCGCTGCTGGAGAAAATCAGTGGAGAGATGGGCTCAGTGAAAGCTGTCAATTACAACTAAAACCACCACACTCACCGCTGCCAGCACAGTGAGTGAAGTGTTGCGTTTACATTCAACAGCATCATGTGATGATGCAGAACAATGACGTCCGACAGAAGGACCAAGGATGGTAAACACATGATCCTGCCAGCATCTGTTTGTGCTAAGGATCTTAGACTTGAATGTGTGATTCAACGTTCATACGGTATCTGTTGATAATATTGGCCTCAGTCAGCTGAAAGTACAAGGACTGTTGCTGTTATTGTATCGTGAGACTTCCTGACGTCTAGAGAATACTGGAGCTTTGAGATGTGGATATCAATGGAAAAAAGGTATGTGAAAATGAATGGCTGTCGTATAGCCGTTAACATTGATGATTATGAGTACATGATACATGGAATGTTAAGGCATAAATGTACGAAAGTGGGTATTCTAACTTTAAATGTACAGTCACGTGAAAAAGTAAGTACACCCCCTGGAAAGTTGTATTTTTTGGGAAATATTTTGACAGATGGACATGTAATCTTCACTTCAACACTATTGACAGAAAGGTAACCTAATTCAACTGAAATATTATACTTTGCAATAATTTATTCATCAAAAATCGACAGAAATGCAATTCCATAGTGAGGAAAAAAATGAGTACACCCCTAGCTTCAATAGCTGGTGTTGCCCCCTTTGCCTGAAATAACTTCATGTAGCCGTTTCTTGTAACTGTCTATCAGTCTTACAGTGTATCGACTGGGAGGAATTCCCCACTCTTCTTTACAGTACTGCTTCAACTGTCATGTTGGAGGGATTTCTTGCTTTCACGGCCCGCATCAAGTCCCCCCCACAGCATTGACAGGATTGAGATCTTGGCTTTGATTCGGCCATTCCATAACCCTCCATTTCATCTTTTTGAGCCATTCTGTTGTAGCTTTGCTTACGTGTTTTGGATCATTGTCCTGATGTAAGATCCATGTACGGTTCAGCTTTTTGACAGATGGCTTACATTCTCCTCAAGAATTCTCTGGTACAATATGGAATTCATGGTTGACTAAATGATTCCAAGTTGGCCCTCAGGCAGCAAAGCAGCCCCAAAACATAAAGCCACCGCCTCCATGCTTTACGGTCAGTATGAGGTTCTTCTGTTCAAAGGCAGTGTTTGTCTTCAACAAAGATGGCGTCTGGCATTGCGGCCAAACGACTCCACCTTTGACTCATCTGTCCAGAGCACATTGTTCCAGTAGTTTGGCCTTTACCCAGGTGTTGTCTGGCAAACATCAGTCTTGTCTTGATATTATTTTTTGAGAGCAGAGGCCTCTTCCTTCCTGACCTCCGATTTAGGCCAAGTTTGTGCAGTCTCTTTCTGACAGTTGACTCATCGAATCACTTCGATATTGATTGTGCAAAGAGAGGCCTGTAGATCCTTTGATGTTACTCTGGGGTTTAGAGACTTCTATGAGCATCTTTCGGTCAGATCTTGGGCTGAATTTGGTGGGACGACCTCTCCTAGGTAGATTGCCAGTGGTCTGGAATTTACTCCATTTGTAGAGGATCTGTCGGACAGTGGAACGATGTACTTCAAATTGCTTGGAAATGGATTTGTAACCCCTCCCAGACTCACGGGCATCAATAATCGTTCTTCTGAGGGCCTCTGAGGTATTTTGATCTTTGCATGATGTCTTACCACACACCCATAAGGTTAAGACCAAAACAGACCAAATGTCTAATCTTTATGGAAGGCTGGACCCCCCTAAGGTACTATAATGATTTCCTAATAACTTGCACCTGTTTTGGTGCACCTGATCCTAATTTTTGCCATTTTAGGTGATGGTAAAGGCAAGGTTGTACAATTTTGTTCTGCATAAGGAAATTGCATTTTTGTTTTTTCAAATTACATTTTTGTGTGTGTGTTCTTTGTTAAATTGGGTTTCCTTTATCAATGAATGTGGTTAGAATTTAGCTCACCTGTCCAAATACGAGGGGGTAAAAAAAGTCCACTTCCCAAAGGGTGTACTTACTTGTTCACATGACTGTATGTGGTTCTGTCTTTGGGCTGTTTGATTAATGTACTGTATTATGTCATGTTTTATGTTTTGTCTGGACCCCAGGAATAGCTGCTTTAGCACTAGCTAATGAGGATCCTAATAAAAACACTGACAGTAGCAAATCAGACTTTTACCACAGCTCTAATTCACCCCACACTCTGATATTAAGTGAAGAAAGCGTTCCAGTGCTTCCATTACCGCCGCCAGCGACAGTTGCCGTGCATCGTCATACCTAATATAGATGATAGCCTCAGATGGCTGGCTGTTGATTAGAAGACAAAGGACGCCAGCCAGCCAGTCAGCCACTGAGACTTGTTTTTTATAATTAGGCAGCAAACGGACAGTCTCTCCAAAAAGGAATAAAACCGATGTGATTACAGTTTATAGGAGGAGAGGGCAATGCAAATAAAACCTTGTGGCAGCTAACTGGATAATAAAAATGAAAAGGCAGTATAAATAGATACGATAGGATCATAAATAGAAAGGGCAGCTTCATAGGGACCTCGAGTTACATCTCAGGAAAGGAGGAATTAAAAGAGATGGAGAGCGGAGAGGAGCGAGGGTGAGGCTGTAAATCTCCAGGAGTCTCAGGGGCCAGGGTCGGCTACAGAGTCACTAAACAGAGAGATTGACAGAGGACCTCGGTCATGGAGCCATATTGCCTGATGAAGTACCTGTAATGTGGAGAGATTTACACCTCCCATGGAACAGCACCATACAGGGAAAATAAATGTTTAGAGAAACATGTCAAAGCATGTGGAGGAGCCAAGGGACCTTTTCTGTAGCCCTTTGTCAATGTCGTGCCCTGGGTCAATGTCGTGCCCTGGGTCAATGTCGTGCCCTGGGTCAATGTCGTGCCCTGGGTCAATGTCGTGCCCTGGGTCAATGTCGTGCCCTGGGTCAATGTCGTGCCCTGGGTCAATGTCGTGCCCTGGGTCAATGTCGTGCCCTGGGTTAATGTCGTGCCCTGGGTCAATGTGCCGTGCCCTGGGTCAATGCCGTGCCCTGGGTCAATGTCGTGCCCTGGGTCAATGTCGTGCCCTGGGTCAATGTGGGTCAATGTCGTGCCCTGGGTCAATGTCGTGCCCTGGGTCAATGTCGTGCTCTGTGCCACTGAGAGGAAAGTAGTGTGTGACTGAGGGAAACATATGTAGCTAGCTGTCTGTAAATAAACTTGTTGTCCGTCAGTGTTCCATACTCTGAGCACAGGCAAGCTAGAGCCTGCTGTTGGAATCTCAATCTCTACGGTGACTCAGATGACAGATTGCATGGAAAAAGATGGAAGGATGAGAGAACGACTAGAGGCACAACAGGTCATACCTGAGGTAGAAGACTGTTGGAAGACTGTTGGGAGGTAGCGTTCTCATCTGGGGAGACAGGACAGACAGCAGTTAGTTAGGTCACCATGAGTAAGGCAGTCAATTAATATCATATCATTTAATTTCTATTTAATTCATCTCAAGATTTCCGGGGATGATATTATACAAAGTGAATAGGAAAGGGAAGTACAATAAAGATAATGTTTTATGCATATGGTAGTATGGGTAGTGTTGGTGACCATGGTCAGACGAACCTCAGACAGTCATTTTAAAACAGAGAGAATAGCTGCCGATGAAGCAGCCATCCAAAACAAACCTTCCTCCAACCCATTTAACATCTTTTTGTTGTTGTTCTATTTTTTCTCTTTTTCCCTCCCCAATTTCAATCTTGTCTCATCGCTGCAACACGCCAACGGGCTCGGGAGGCGAAGGTCGAGTCATGTGTCCTCCGAAACATGACCCACCAAACCGTGCTTCTTAACACCCGTCCGCTCAACCTGGAAGCCAGCCGCACTAATGTGTTGGAGTAAACTCTGTTCACCTGACGACAGAGGTCGGCCTGCAGGCGCCTGGCCCGCCACAAGGAGTCGGTCTAGCGCGATGAGCCAAGTAAAATCCCCCCCGGCCAAACCCTCCCCTAACCTGGACGACGCTGGGCTAATTGTTTGCTGCACTATGGAACTCCCGATCACGGCCGGTTGTGATACAGCCCAGGATCAAACCCGGATCTGTAGTGACGCCTCTAGCACTGTGAGAAAGTGCCTTAGACTGCTGCACCACTGGGGAAGCCCCCTATTTAAAATCTTAACAACATTACGGAGGACTGCAAGTTAAGGATTGGACGTCATCCTTTCTCCACGTAAAAGGAAACGCGATTACATCAGCAATTAGACCCGCCACATTCATTCCTATGACAATGTTTAATGACATCCTATTAATTTATTATGAATGTGACAACAGAAACCATGGGGGACTGTTAAAACATCTATATCAACAGAGAGGGACTCCAATTAGCTGTTAATTCAATCCCCTTTAATCCAATGAAATGCGGTGTCATTCAAAAGTGAAGGAATGAGTCATGCGATATGGCATGGACCATCCTGATGACTACAAATGTTGAGGGAGCTAGCACACAGCATTTCACTGCTCCATTTATACATGCTGTAAACTATGTATGTGATTTGATTTGATTTTGAGTAGGATATCATACGTAAGCAGCATATTCCTGGCTCTGTCCTACTGGTGATGAGGTTAAACCATAGCTGTGTTAGGGGACAGGGTTACTTCCAGACAGAGCAAAAGAGGAGGGGTTTAGGGAGCGGTTTGGAAACTGACCCCTGCTCCTTCCCAGCCCTGGTGTAATCCTGTTAAGAATGAGGGGTCACACTTTGCAACGCACCAGGGAGGGCTGTGAGTGTTTGTGGTGCTGGAGAGGGGAAAGGTTAGCAAGTGTTTCTTATTCTCCATGCTGAGGGCGCAATGTTTACTCCCACGTAAAGTGCCGTTGGTCAGGAAACATGAAGGGAATTGGAATATCCAAAGCGTTTTCTACACTCCCTGTCCCACTGTCAGTGTGTTGTTACCTGTACATTTCTGTGATGGGGGGTCCTGTGCGGACTGGGGGACTTCTGTCTGGGCGGAGAGCAGCAATTCATACGTGTGATCCACCTCCTCCTCCCCTCTCTCATCGATGCTGCTGTTAGTGTAGAGGGCCTGTAGGTAGAGGGAAGGCAGGTCAACAACACAGCCTCGTTATCATTTGTATAAGGCTAATCAAAACTTTTCTCAGGCTGTGATGCTGGTGCCTCCTACAGTGATGTAAAAGTCCCTCCACAGCACCCTCTAATGGTTGTTGTGAGACTCTTGGCCACAGTTGTCAGCTCATGCATAGCACACTAAAGAAACAGGAATTATGGGATATGGGGCTGCTCAAAATAATTTATCACTTTTAGAAAATTATCCAAAATTACCCCAAAACCAGAGGGTGGAGTGCATATATGGTTATTGTACGGGTGGGGAAACACAACCCTAGCTTTTAAGAGGACACCATTAAATAAAGGGTGTGACTAAGGGCACTAGGGTATTTAAAACTAACACCATCCTATAATCCCAACACTGGCAGTACTTTCCATGATTCCACAACAGTCTCGTGATACCATGTTTACCTCCTTGTCAGCCACTGAATAGATCGAGTCTGCTCCCTCTCTCCCATTAACCAGTGCAGTCCCTTTCCGCTTCGCTTCACCCCTATCGCTCCCCCTCTTCTCTTCCTTCCTCTAACCAAAGCCACACTCAGATTAATATTCATGATGTGATTTGAGCAGACATGGAGAGAATCGTCAGGTAGGGGTGGCGTCCGCAGCACCACTGACATTCCAAGCGGCTGACTAACATTTGCTCACGCCACATGCCAACAGTGACATTCTGGATAAAGTCTATTAAAACTCTGGCCAATAGAAGTGGCAACATAGTCCTTCAAAGAGGAGCTGTAATGACCATAGATACTGACCTCTGAGTTAAGCTCCTCTTCCTGGCCAGGGGCATGCTGGGATTGGTGAGCAAGCCGGTCTTTCTGTAATTGGCAAACGGAGAATGAAATCAGTGATTGTGCTCAGACATTATGACACATTATCTTGAACTACAAGGTTGGCTGAAAAGATGAGAACTGGAGCCTTGAATTCAAACATAGATTTGGTCTTTAAGAAATATGCTGTCAAAATTCTGACAGGAAGATTTGTAAATCCAGTCCACTCAACTCAACAACAATTACATGCAGAGAACCATTGCCCTCTAGTGGAGGAAAAGTATTTAGATGCCCATCGACTCAAAATCTCTGTCACATGTTGTGTGTTTCTGTAGTGTAACGCAGTTCCAGACAAACCTTTCCGGCTTCACTATCAGGTCGTCCAGAGTCCCTGTCGGAGGACTTGCCACTGGTCAGACTGTCCAAAGAGTGACAGGAAGTGGCCTCGAACAGAGCCTCATACGGGCTCTCCTCTTCAGGCCCCGGGGCCAGCCCTGAGATCAGCTCACTCACCACCCCCAGCTCACCTAGAACACACATACGCGTCTTCATATATTGACGCTCAATCCAAAAACAGGAGGACATGAACAACTTCACACCAGCACACAGCCTTGGCTGGTGGTTACGTGTTAAACACCATATCCTGTCACTGCTCACTCAATTCAAGGTTTCCTGTATCGCTGTGACATACCTTTTTTCCCAAGGCTAGGGCTCTCATTAGGTGGTGGGACAGGGGGAGGAGGCAAGTGTAAAACAGGGGGATTTCCTGACATATGGCCTGCAGAGAGTTGCGGAAGAAAAGGTCATTCAAATAATATCATTAGTGAGACAAAAAAATCTGTGAAATCAGTTTGTGGTCAAGGTAACCTTCTTTAAGTCCCATAGGGAACCAATGAGATCTGTACTTCTTACCCAGGATTAGAGCTGCTATCTGTCGGCTCTTCTGAGAGGGCATTTCTCTGACAGTGTCCAGCGCAGTCAGGCCCTTGCTGTCCACCATGTTCACATTAACCCCTGGAGCAGGACAAACGGAGACACAGAGGACAGAGCAGGGGATTAGGAGAGGACTGACAAATGAGCAGAGGGTTATGCCATATATCTGCATCATTCGCCAGTTGTAGAAATGTGTTGTGTTGCGTCTTGGAGGCATCGGTGTCTGACCTGCACGCAGAAGTTTCTGCACCACGTCAGTCTTCCCGAAGAGAGCTGCTTCATGGAGGGCGCTGCCCTTCTCCGTCTGCAGAGAGACCCAACAAACACACCACAATTCAACAGGAATCGACACAGTGCAAGGTTGAGCAATAACAAAGCACGTAAAGACATCAAAGTAGACTCCCCGCAAGTAACATGCAGCACAGCAGAGGTCAGATCTCTAACCCTCCTGACCCTCCCTGCTGAGAGGAACAGGTGAAGACCCATCTATCCCACTGCACCACTGACTTCAATTCCACTCCTCTTATCTTGGTCAGCTAGGACATACAGCTTAAAGCTAAACCTGCAGGATACTTGTTGAACACACAGGACAGGTTTGACCTGCGTGAAATAGAAGTTTGGCGAGTTTACTTATACCCCGCCGAATGCCACCCCAGCGTGTTTTGCTACGGACAATTATTTGGTTGAGGAATCAAAGCAGATCATTTTCCAGCTCGCAGCACCATGCTAATGGGAACCTGCAGGAAGCAGAGCCTGAAGGACTCTTGACATTGGCCCAGACCTGCTATACAGCAGAGAGGAGGGGAGTGGAGGTAGGACACGACAGATGGATGGCACAGTTTGGTATAAGAAAGGGGATAGGCCCAAAAGCCATCATTTCTTTAGCCTAAATAAAGAGCTCAATAGGGTTGTATCAAGACCTTTTGACCTTTTCCACATTTTGTTAGTATCTGCATTGTTCTAAAATGCATTAAATAAATAAAAATCGTCATCACAATACCCCAAAATGACAAAGTGAAAACTGTTTTTTTGTTTGTTAATGTATTAAAAAAAAGATCATAATTAAATACCTTATTTAAATAAGTACTCAGACCCTTTACTATGATACTCGAAATGGAGAGCAGGTGCATCCTGCTTCCATTGATCATCCTTGACATGTTTATACAACTTTACTGGAGTCCACCTGTGGTAAATTCAATCGATTGGACAACATTTGGGTAAGTCACACACCTGTTTATATACGGTCCCACAGTTGACAGTGCATGTCAGAGCAAAAACCAAGCCATGAAGGCGAAGGAATTGTCCATAAGCTCCGAGACAGGATTGTGTCTTGGCACAGATCAGGGGAAGGGTGCCAAAACATTTCTGCAGCATTGAAGGTCCCCAAGAACACAGTGGCCTCCATCATTCTTAAATGGAAGAAGTTTGGAACTACAAAGACTCTCTCTAGAGCTGGCTGCCCGGCCAAACTGAGAAATAGGGGGAGAAGGGCCTTGGTAGGGGAGGTACCAAGAACCCGATGGTCACTCTGACAGAGCTCCAGAGTACCTCTGTGGAGATGGGAGAACATTTCAGAAGGATAACCATCTCTGCAGCACCCCACAAATCAGGCCTTTACGGTAGAGTGGCCAGACGGAAGCCTCCTCAGAAAAAGGCACTTGACAGCCTGCTTGGAGTTTTCCAAAAGGCACCTAAAGACTCTCAGACCATGAGAAACAAGATTCCTGGCCTGAATACCAAGCACCACGTCTGGAGGAAACCTGGCACCATCCCTACGGTGAAACACGGTGATGGCAGCATCATGCTGTGGGGATGTTTTTCAGCGGCAGGGACTGGGAGACTAGTCAGGATCAAGGGAAAGATGAACGTAGCAAAGTACAAAGAGATCCTTGATGAAAACCTGGTCCAGAGCACTCAGGACCTCAGACTGGGGCCGACGTTCACCTTCCAAAAGGACAACAACCCTAAGCACCAGGGTTGTGGAGTAATGGATTACATGTCATCTATTACATGTAAGGGATTACTAAAAACTGGTAACTGTAATCCGTTATGTTACCAGCAAAAACATTGTAATCAGATTACAGATACTTTTGAAAAATGTTATTACTTTAAGGATTACTTTTAAATTCAGAAAGGATATTTGTAAAAAAACAAAAATCTTTGACACTTATGTTTTCTCAATGACATTCAATTAAGCATTGAAAAAAGGAGCAAGTTTAAGTTTGTTCCACCTGAGCGAGTCTGACCACAAGTCAGAGACCACTACGATGACACACCAAATGGGTTTGATGGATTGTGGGAAAAGAGCAGAAATAGGCTTTTGTAGGCTACAGTCCAAGCTGTCTTCCAATGGTGTGACTGCTGTCGGCATCCAAAGATCATACAACTTAAATAAACACTTGGAGGTAAGGATGACAGCAGTGGTGTAGTCTACGGAGATACAGATATTACGTATTGTTATCTACATAGCACATTGATGTGATTCACACTGCTGCTCTCTCATTTAGCTATTTACAGCTTACAGATTGTTGTTGCTGTGGATGGCTGTTCACAAATCTAAATGTGTATTTGAACCCAATAATGGTTGAATTAAACTAGTTTGAGTTGCCTATCAATCATTGTTATGGAAACCAGTGGACAGCCAAGTGAACCATGTGCTCTTGTAACAGCTGCACAGTGCGGATCCCAGCCTATGGAATAAAAGTGGGGCTTTTATTGCTCAATTTAATTCATGCTAATACATTTTTTGAATCCATAGGCTTAATGGACACGCGTTCAAAGTCGCACACTTTTGATAGACTTAAAGGGGCAATCTGTAGTTTCTACATCCATTTTTGGATACATATATATATATATATAGATTCTTGAAGAATATAACTTATAAATGCCTCATGAGCTTAGTTCAACTGTCTCACTCCATGAGAACCCAAAATATAAGATGGTTTTCCTCCAATGTTTGTAAACATTGCAAATGTAAACAAACACTGTATAGCCTCATAGCATGGTTAAAACAATAATGTTGATATCATGGATGGTCAGTCCTTGCATCCATAGCTCTGTCTATTAATCTGAGAGTTGTTACATTTCTCCAGACCCATCACTCAGCTTTTTACCAAAACAGAGGCAGGCTGTTTTGTTATTGTTTCATCTGTGGATTTGCCCTTTAAACAGCTGCATATTATCAAGACATCACCAACAAAAAGTTGAACAATCGGCCTATAGCAAATGCAGAATGTGGCATTCATTTTTCACATGTAAATAGTACTTTTCAGTAGTGCTCAAAGCATGCCATTCCATGAGCGGAGCATTTATTTTTCAACTCTAATCAATGAGCCCAATCAGTCCTGCATGACAACAAAATCATGAACAACAGTGTAGGGCTGGCTAATAAGTCCTTAGTCTTGGGGTCATGCACAGGTAAAACAATTTGGTTAATCTATACTTCCAAGTCCTATTCTTGAAGATCAAGGGATATAACATTTATTGTGATGACTGAAATTCTGAGACTTTGGTTTTTAATGCAATTATATAATTTATATAATTATAATTTAATCTCATTATTATATGAAGTAGAAAGCGATGGGTTAGAAGAAGCCTACATAACCAACCCATAAAGTAAAATTTAACATCCATATATGGCCAGCTATGTAAACTTTAACATTGATTTATCCTGCAATAGATCTGGTTCAATTGGTAACATACATTGTTGTCTTCTTCGAATGCCTCTTAAGGGGAAAGTCATCTAAAAGTAACGGAATGTAATCAGATTACATTACTGCGTTTGGGTAATCCAAAAGTTACATTACTGATTATAATCCGGGACAGGTAACTGTAACAGGTTACAGAAAGTAACCTACCCAACCCTGCTAAGCACACAGCCAAGACAACGCAGTAGTAGCTTCGGGACAAGTCTTTGAATGTCCTTGAGTGACCAGTCCAGAGCCCGGACTTGAACCCGATCGAACATCTCTGGAGAGACCTGAAAAAAGCTGCGCGGCGACGCTTGCCATCCAAACTGACAGAGCTTGAGAGGATCTGCAGAAATTTACCAAATACAGGTGTGCCAAGCATCATATCCAAGAAGACTCAAGGCTGTAAATCGCTGCCAAAGGTGCTTCAACAAAGTACTGATTAAAGGGGTCTGAGTACTTATGTAAATGTGATATTTCAGTTTTTAATTGGAAATATATTTGCAAACTTCTTTAAAAACCTGTTTTCGCTTTGTCATTATGGGGTATTGTGTGTAGATTGATGATTTATTTAATATTAGAATAAGGCTGTAACGTAACTAAATGTGGACAAAGTCAAGGGGTCTGAATACTTTCCGAATGCACTGTATGTAGGCTTAAATGCTGGAAACAGCAGATGAAGCCATCCAAGATCCAATCACAACAAACCACATTATGTTTATACAAAATATTATTACAGACGCATTCTGTCTCTATACATACACACAACTCTACACTCTCACACCAACACATTGAAAATAATAATTGAGCCCGCAGGAGACAACAGACCCTGTGTTCCCCTCAGTCCTCACCTCGTAGTTGATGTCCATGCCGGCCGCCAGCAGCACCTCCACCACGGCCAGGTGTCCGTTGCGTGACGCCAGGTGCAGCGGCGTGTGTTTCTTGGTGTTGCAGCAGAGCAGGTTGGGGTGGGCGGTGAGCAGCAGCTTGACCACCTCCAGACGGCCGTAGAGCGCCGCCAGGTCCAGCGGCGTCTCAAACTTGTTGTTCCTCATGGTGGGGTCGGTCAGCTCCTCCAGCAGCAGACGCACCACCTGGGTGTGGCCGTACTGGGCGGCACAGTGGAGGGGGGTCTCGTTGTCGTTGTTCTGTTGGGGGGGGCGACCAGGAATTGAAGGCAAGGGGTGAGCATCAACATAGAGGTGGTTGAGATAGAAGTAGGTGTGGTGGGTATTGGGAGTACAGAAGGAAGGGTGCATTAAGTGAGTCACGGTCAGATCAGGGTTGGGCAACTGGTGGCCCACATTTTTTGAAGGCACGAGGATGAATTTCCAATGAGGTTGCCCCCATTTAGGAACTCAGTCGGGGTCTCAACTTACTGTTGAGGGTTAGAATAGTATAATACAATAGGTGCAATTTCGAAATTTGGTTGTGCATCAGCAGGTTTTCCAGGAGCACCAACCAGGATGACAAAGCCAAAGGGGAGCGCTGGCTGGCTGAGAGCAGGGGTTGCTGGGGAGAGGGGACTGAAGTCATGATTGGTAACAGTCCCTGTTGAGTAGAGCTGGCTAACAGCTCCTTATTATATATCATGGCCTGCTATAAATGTGACGAAAGGACAGTCTGTTGACATTTAGTAAAGGCCACCAGACTCAGGAAAGACACTTCTGTGATGACAATATGTCATGTGTCGCTTGGTTGTTTAAGTAACTGCTTCATGCAGACAGAGATGGGGGTGACCATCAGTGTGAGAGAGAGGTGAGTGTTGTGGTGACAGACACAAAGCGTGGTGAGTGTAATCCATGCAGCGCTTCACATGCAGAGGCGGCAAGCATACGTTACCAAGGTGACCCAGCGAGCTACAGTGCTAGAGGGATAAGACTCATGTCAATACAGTCAGTGTCCCTGAGAGCAGAACAACGGATGGATGGTCAAATGTCACATTTCTGACGACACAGGAAGGCAGACGGAGTGGACAGAGCAACGATCTTTAAATGCAGATCATCTCCGAGTGCAGAGAGAAAGGATCAAACTAATATGTTCACTATGACAACATTACAACAGGCTTTTCCACTCAAAAAGCAACCACACTCCAAGATAAAGCGGAAGATGAGTGAGTTGCAGCATATGCCGTAGCCAAATGTAATCTCTATATCAAACAGAAAATATTAGAGATCATTTCATAACACCGCAAGATGGGATAAGACCCATGTATGAATATTGTAACAACATGTTAACATCATTACAAATATCCTCTAGCCTATGTCAGCAGCATATTCAGTAGAGTGGGCTTGTTTTCAAATCTCCACTCTTATTTTCAGGTCCTACCACCAGCAGCCAGAAGGGGGTGTACAATACATAGAGTCTGATAGATCAGCTGAGACTGAATAATGGTCTTCATATCCAATGCATTTCCAACTCAATGATAGACCTGGCCCCCACAATCACCTGACCTCAACCCAGTTGAGATGGTTTGGGATGAGTTGGACCGCAGAGTGAAGGAAAAGCAGCCATCAAGTGCTCAGCATAATGTGGGAACTCCTTCAAGACTGTTGGAAAAGCATTCCAGGTGACTACCCCATGAAGCTGGTTGAGAGAATGCCAAGAGTGTGCAAAGCTGTCATCAAGGCAAACGGTGCCTACCTTGAAGAATCTAAAATATATTTGGATTTATTTAACACTTTTTTGGTTACTACATGGATTCCATATGTGTTATTTCATAACTTGTCTTCACTATAATTCTACAATGTAAATAATAGTAAAAAATAAAGAAAAACCCTTTAATGACTAGGTGTGTACAAACTTTTGACTGGTACTGTATATAAAACATTTTAAAATCAATCTTGGTTCTTAGAACCGGGGTTACATCAGTGACCGCGAGACGTGGATGTAATAAAACAGAGCGGTTTGTGTTTTCTTCCTACAAATGTGTCTCTTTCCTTTGAACCGTTTAAGCTACAAAAGCTCAGGAACACATCTTCTGTTTCCCTCTAAAATGCCCACAAACCGCCCAGGGCTCATTAGAACAGAGGAGACCAGACCAGGCACTACATCTGAATAGGAGGAAAATAACTATCAATGATGTTCTTCTCTAAACCGAAGATTATAGATGATTAACTTCCCAATACTTTTCTGATGAATTTCAGTCATTTCAAACCATACTCTCAAAAGTACTCAAGATTTTTAAGACTGTAATAGCCCCAATTAAAATAGTCAACATTTGGCCGTTGATTCATTTTTGACATTGCTCCCTTTTTTTTATATCAAAATGGGGTCGCGGGCCAAAACAGTTTGGGAACCCCTGGTTTACAGGCAAGTATGCTGTCGACGACAGGTCTGAGAGCGAACACACAGGTTTTGCATACAGGTTTAATGATAAACATAATGCAAGCCGAAAGATAATGAATGAATTACTGATGCCGTTGTAAGAGAAACCCCTAGACCCCCCCCTAGCCTAGCTTCTCTGTGCCAGTCACAATTGTGCCCGAGTGTCAGTCATGCCACAGCGGGGGAGCCGACAGCTGGCAGGAGAATACCCACACACGGTGTGCCAGGTTGGATCACACCCTGTGGGAGGAGGTGCCAGCTGGGCCTCTATTCTGCCAGTTATGGAGTCTCCGAAGCAGGGCCATGAGACAGGGATTAGGGGGAGGTTACAGGGCACCCAGGATAGGTGTTGGCCCCTCCTCTCTGACTTGACACAAAGCAGAGGCTCCAGATGCGTGTGTGAGAGAGAGAGTGTGAGAGAGTGTGAGAGAGAGTGTGAGAGAGAGTGTGAGAGAGAGTGTGAGAGAGTGTGAGAGAGTGTGTGAGAGAGTGTGAGAGAGTGTGAGAGAGAGTGTGAGAGAGTGTGAGAGAGAGTGTGAGAGGAGAGGTAGTCCCTCACAGACAGCTTGAGCTGAAAGAGAGGAGGAGATATGATCAGAGCAGAGGGAAAACAAAACGCCACCTGCTTTTCTGGAGATGCGGAGAGAGAAGGACAGACAGAGTGGCTGAGACTGGCCTTGTGTGAACTGCACTAAACAAAGACCACAGCACAGAAGAAAACACTCGAAAATAAAAAGCCTCCGTTTGTGGAAATAAACCACAAGCCCCCGCGATTTCAATTCTACTGCGGTTTTGTCGGTTTGGGATTTGACAACTTGTTTCTTCCCGTTTCCCCTATGTGTTTTTGGTCTAAATTAAGGATCTCTTGTTCTTGGTTTCTCTCGGTCTCCCTCTCTTTCTGCTGCAGGGACATGGCACGACCACACAAAAAGGAGCCTTCCGTCTCGCATCTGTGACACACATCAACCGTTTTGTCATCCAAAGCTTTTTAAAAGAGATTTACTCCCTACTGTTACATGCGGGCTACTTCAGAGGAACATGTTTTATAGCTTTGGGTATACTTGTAAAAGCTGGATAAATCAACCATAAAAATATCCAAATAGAAACCAGCTTCAACCTACCCACTGTATGTGTGCTGGCTAACCACTGATAATGGCCTATTTAATTCTACCTGCAAAAACCAAGACCTTCTTAAGACTTACAGCAGGAGGGGAGACAGATTTGTCAAGGCAAAAAAACATGATCAGTGTCTAGCTGTAAGACACATAAAAAAAATCCCAGCTACTCTCCATCCTAGTGGTGTGGCCAGTGCTGTTCGTTCCATGGCTGTGAGTCTGACAACATCTGATAGTATTAGCCATGGCTGGCCTCTCTGTGCCGGAGCAGAGCGGAGGGTGAGCAGCATGAATCAGACCTACCCTGAGCCGCCTCCTTCCCTCCACACTAGCGTACTGCACACAGAGGTCCACGTGAAACGGCAAACCAACAGACGTTCTCATGCTAACATAAAGGAATGCCACACACACACACACACGTCCTGGTCATACAAAGGGCAGAGTTGACTGATGGGCAGCTACAATCAAGACAAGGATAAGTACATTATGTAATTCAAGTGTGTGTGTTAGTGTGTAGGTATTCCTGGAGAGAACATTCAATATGAACCCAGTATGAACAGACAGTCATAGATTCCACAAAAGTACAGTACATGACAAATGTGTCTTTGTCGTAGTAAAGATTCAGATTGAAGTTCTTTTTCTGTGCCCTTTGAAATGCTCAGTCATACTCACTCACACTAGAATTGTCCAGTTCCGGAAGAGAAGAAACATGTGTAGGGCTACTGGCTGAGATGCTAACGTGGAGCGACTAGTGACCTCTGAGTAGTGACGTGCTCGTGCAGCGCGAAGGCTAGGCGGGGTTACGTCACACTACCCCCCCACCCCCGCAGTACACACACTACTCGCAGTACACACACAGAATTGTAAATCTCTGTTTCTCATTCAGTGCCCACATAGAGAAAAAGACACACACAAAGAGAAAAAGAGACGCACACAAAGAGAAAAAGACAAAGAGAAAAAGACACACACATCAAGAGATAGACACACACATCAAGAGAAAGACACACATCAAGAGAAAGACACAAAGATAAAGACACAAAGATAAAGACAAAGATAAAGACACAAAGATAAAGACAAAGATAAAGACACTCAGAGAAAAAGACACGCACATAAAGAGAAAAAAGACACACACATCAAGAGAAAAAAGACACACACATCAAGAGAAAAAAGACACACATCAAGAGAAAAAAGACACACATCAAGAGAAAAAAGACACACATCAAGAGAAAAAAGACACACATCAAGAGAAATAAGACACACACATCAAGAGAAATAAGACACACACATCAAGAGAAATAAGACACACACATCAAGAGAAAAAGACACACACATCAAGAGAAAAAGACACACACATCAAGAGAAAAAGACACACACATCAAGAGAAAAAGACACACACATCAAGAGAAAAAGACACACATCAAGAGAAAAAAGACACACATCAAGAGAAAAAAGACACACATCAAGAGAAAAAAGACACACATCAAGAGAAAAAAGACACACACATCAAGAGAAGAAGACACACATCAAGAGAAGAAGACACACATCAAGAGAAAAAGACAAAGCGAAAGACACACACATAAAAAGAAAAAGACACACACAAAGAGAAAAAAAGACACACAAAAAGAGAAAAAAAAGAAGAAGACACACATCAAGAGAAAAAAGACACACACATCAAGAGAAAAAAGACACACATCAAGAGAAAAAAGACACACACATCAAGAGAAGAAGACACACATCAAGAGAAAAAGACAAAGAGAAAGACACACACAAAAAGAAAAAGACACACACAAAGAGAAGAAGACACACATCAAGAGAAAGACACAAAGAGAAAGACAAAGATAAAGACACTCAAAAAGACACGCACATAAAGAGAAAAAGACACACATCAAGAGAAAAAAGACACATACATCAAAAGAAAAAAGACACACATCAAGAGAAAAAAGACACACATCAAGAGAAAAAGACACACATCAAGAGAAAAAGACACACATCAAGAGAAAAAAGACACACATCAAGAGAAAAAAGACACACATCAAGAGAAAAAAGACACACACATCAAGAGAAAAAAGACACACACATCAAGAGAAGACACACAAAGAGAAAAAGACAGAGAAAAAGACACGCACATCAAGAGAAAAAAGACACACATCAAGAGAAAAGAAACACACATCAAGAGAAAAAACACTAGAGCATTCTAGAGCACAAAAACCAAACATATACTACATGTGATTATGCTTCCAAGAGAATGAACAGAAAAGCAACCTGCCTATCACATGGACAGATACCCTCCTCGGTCTCAAGCATCTAATATCCGTATGGCAGCAGAGAAAGGAATGATGAGGGTGATAGGAGTGAGAAAAGGGGCTAGTGTCGGAGGTGACGTGTGGCAATAGATGTACACAAGGGCTGAGGTGAAGCCAGTGTGAACGCTAGCAGTGTGTCCGCGGCAAGCAAGACCTCCCCTCCTCAGACAAGCTGGCCACTCCGATAAGGCAGCAGTCTTTAAAAAAAATACTTCACATTGCCATTCAATATTAGGTCTCATACCACACTGAACTTGCTGAAATTTCACACAGGTTTCTTTGGTATTATTTTCAGGACACTGTAGGTCTACTGCAGCAGTGTGTATATTAGTGTCTCTCTAAGTCGGTGCCAGTGCCATCTCATTCACTCTCTATAGAGAGTGTAAAGCTGGGGAGCTGGCTGCGTGACGGTGACTGTGTCTGTGTTCATATTTACAGCACTAAGCCAACCATCTGAATTTACATTCTGTTAGACAGGTGACCTATATTGGAGACCGAAGACTGTTAGACATGCAGCATTGAAATACTTCATCATGAGCAGCACGTACCTTGCAAATACCACCACTATCAACAGAAGGCTTTTTCTGTAGAAAACATTGTTTTCAAAATAGGAGCCAGAGAACAACAATAAGCAAGGAATGATGACTAGGTGTTATATGTTGGTCCCCAGATCAATATTAAAACAGACAAATCTAGGTTATCTAGGTCAGTCTGGGTGAGAGAGAGGGGCTCCCTGGGGGCACAATCAAGCTTCCATGGATGTGGAAAAGGAGTCAATGGAATGCAGACCATTCCATTGACCATATTGGCACACATTCAACAAATCTGGATATTCTTAACAGGGACACAACGTGGTTATTTAAATCCAATTTGGATATATGTGGCTGTTTTTGCTGCAAAACATTTAGAAGCTGTCCCTTTTCAGGTTTAAAAGAAGTGATTGCTAAGTGCTAACCCCTGTTCGTATGAGTTGGTTAGCATAGCTAGCATTCAGAAATCAGTGGTGGTGGTCAAAGTCGTTTTTAACTGTAATGCAGCTGATTGGTGACGATGAACAAGTGTTGGGGCAATGAGGAGTTTCGGGATCTTTCCCCCATGCGTTTTCACCGCAATTCCAATGTTTTGGTCGAGTTTGTTTGACCTCTTTGCCGCATCTATGATGAATCGCTTTTCCTTATTGGGGCACTATTGGAATATCATCAAAGTGGCAAGCCCATTGGAGACGTTAACACTGTGAGAGCGTTGCTGTATCAAAGCTGAATAAACATTAGAGCTGGGCAGCACGGGGCCATGAGGACAGAGAGAGGGGGCTGTTGGAGCGGTGTCCAGGCTGAGCTACGGCGCTTCCCTGAGGGGGAGAGCCTGCACTTAAAGGCCCCTCCTCCATAAATCCATGCCCACAACTGCCCCTACCATCTCTAGCTAGCTAACTTTGGGTCCGTGTTCCACTGGGTCAGTCACCGCTGCTGCATGACCAATCAGCCGTGGCACGGTTACCATGACAACGTCCCCCCTCTCCCTTGCCCTCTTCCATAGTGGTACAGAATCGCATGCAGAAAAACAGAGAGGGAGATAGACACACACACACACTCAGCACACACACACACACACTCAGCAGAGAGCACACTCTGCCTGACATTGATGTAAAGACACAGGTATACAGAGAAGCTCCCTCTCCTTGGAAGACGTTTCTATGGTTCTAACAACACAACTGAGATGGTAGGAACTGGAATGACCCAGAGAGAGATCCCCAGTCACATGATGCCATCACAATAACCACCGCTGTGACCACTGCCAGAGCATCCATCCATGTTTCTGACTTACAGTGTATTCATTACAGCTTATCCATTATTTAGGTCTAATGTGGCCAGGTATTGGACCCGATACTGCTGTATTCCAAAACCAACAGAGAAGCTAACCTCCACAGACGGCAACTGGTCAGTCTGTCAACTAAACCACATATAAAAATGTTTGCATTAAGAAGAGCATTAATTACACATGTTTGATGGTCCCAACACCATGATGCAGTTTTTGGTAAAACATATTCTGCATGCCGCTTTAAGGCACCCAAAACTAAGACGCTGAAGTTAGCACTGAGGAAATGTGACACAATTTCAGAGTTTAATTTCAAGATGCTTTCCACAAAACACAACCTTTGAACTCTCAACGCTCCAGTGATGATGTTAGCCTCAATTTGCTGTGAATGTGACATTGCCTCTGTCATTAGGCTAGATTGAATGTTAAATGGTGCCTCTACACATACAGCAGGATGTAAATGACCCTCGACAAACGAGAGCACCTACATGTCTAGTGCACAAAGTAAAATGTAAACAGCAACACCACGGAACAGGCACAGGTCAGACATGACTCAGGACACACAGTACCTACGTCACTAAAATGGATAAACATGGTAGTACCAGCTAGTACCAGCTAACTATCATCAGGTCCTAATGGCCTGGTACTCAGGGCTTTATTTTCCCTCCATCAGGTTCTAATGGCCTGGTACTCAGGGCTCTATTGTCCCTCCAGCAGGTTCTAATGGCCTGGTCCTCAGGGCTCCATTGTCCTCCATCAGGTTCTAATGGCCTGGTACTCAGGGCTTTATTGTCCCTCTAACCCCTCTGACATCAATGCAAATGCAATGGGAAACCACATCAGAAGGCCTAAAATACTTCTAAAACTCACCTTACTGTGATGATTAGTTTGAAGAAAGAAGATCAACAGCAGGTTGAAACAGTGTAAAACATGGTTGTAGTGGATGTTGTTTCAAAGCCAAAACACAACAACAGCGCTTTAAGGTGATGATTCATTCAAAACACCCAGTGCTTATGCATATGAGCAGAGAGCATTAGAGATGATGCATGCTAATGCATAAGCTTATGAGCCCAGGCCCGAAATACAATTCTACCGCATATTACGCATGGCAGAGAAAGGAAAAAGCAAAACTGATTTAAGGTATCCTTGGTGCATACTTAAATAAATAAAATAAAAAATACATTTTTTTGAACCTTTATTTTACTAGGTAAGTCAGTTAAGAACAAATTCGTATTTTCAATGACGGCCTAGGAACAGTGGGTTAACTGCCTGTTCAGGGGCAGAATGACAGATTTTGTACCTTGTCAGCTCGGGGATTTGAACTTTACAACCTTTCGGTTACTAGCACAATGCTCTAACCACTAGGCTACCCTGCCGCCCCAAATTTGAGTAATCTCCTTTGAGTGTGGCTGTACCAGCTGGACTGGTTACCTTATGCTACGCTTTAAATGTCGATCCATGAGTCTGGGAGAGAACATACAGCCCGAGGCCATGCTGTTGGTTCATTGATTGTGCAGGGCGGTTTACAGTTAGCCTACAATTATTGAATTCGTATTTGATTTTGTTCAGCCTAGTAATAGGGATTTTAAAAAATATTTTCCTAATCAATTGGGTGACACATTCCCATTAGCTATATAGAATATCTCACCTCCATGTGTTTCCATCTCCTCCTCTCTCTCTCTCCTTTATTCTCCAGCGCGCAGGGGGGCTGTCAACAGTTTAGTGAAATATGGTTTTGTTGAGAAAACATGTTAATATCGATGCTCCCCAACAGATTTCACCTGGTTTCACCTGGTTTCTCAAATGAAGCACATCAAGATGGCGCCAGAGGAGATGGCCGCCGTTTTACGGTCTCCTAACCAACTGTGCGATATTGGGTTTTTTTCGCGATAGTTGTAAATGATTTTGTACATAATGTTTCTGCAACCAAATCTTACGGCAGAAAAGAGCTTCTGGATATCAGGACAGTGATCACTCACCTCGAATTTGACAAAGATTTCTTCAACAACAGCAGCAGCAAGCAGGACTCACACGATATTCTCCAAACAACCCACAGGGCAGACATCCCGACGGAGAGGACGAAGAGCCGGATGCCTCGTCCGGACCCGCAGAAGACAACTAGGAAAGCTGCCATTACCGTCAATATTACTCGCCAACGTGCAATCATTGGACAATAAACTAGAAGAGGTAAGATCACGAATAGCCTACCAACGGGACATAAAAACTAATATTCTATGCTTCACGCAATCGTGGCTGAATGACGACATGGATATTCAGCTAGAAGTATACACACTGCACCGGCAGGATTGAACAGCACACTCAGGTAAGACGAGGGGGGCGGTCTGTGCATATTTGTAAACAACAGCTGGTGCACGAAATCTAAGGAAGTCTCTAGATTTGGCTCGCCTGAAGTTGAGTATATTGTGATAAATTGCAGGCCACATTACTTGCCTAGAGAGTTCTCAGCTATATTTTTTGTGGCTGTTTATTTACCACCACAGACAGATGCTGGCACTAAGACCGGGCTCAGTCAGCTGTATAAGGAAATAAGTAAATAGGAAACCCCTCACCCAGAGGCAGCGCTCCTAGTGGCCGGAGACTTTAATGCAGGGAAACTGATATCAGTTCTACCAAATTTCTATCAACATGTTAAATGTGCAACCATATGGAAAAAAATTATATATCACCTATACTCCACACACAGAGACGCGTACAAAGCTCTCCCTCCATTTGGTAAATCCGACCACAACTCTATCCTCCTGATTCCTGCTTACAAGCAAAAATTAAAGCAGGAAGCACCAGTGACTCGGTCTATAAAAAAATGGTCAGATGAAGAATATGCTAAACTACAGGACTGCTTTACTATCACAGACTGGAACATGTTCCGGGATTCTTCCGATGGCATTGAGGAGTACACCACATCAGTCACTGGCTTTATCAATAAGTGCATTGAGGACATCGTCCCCACAGTGACTGTACATACATACCCCAACCAGAAGCCATGGATTACAGGCAACATTTGCACTGAGCTAAAGGGTAGAGCTGCCGCTTTCAAGGTGCAGGACTCTAACTCGGAAGGTTACAAGGAATCCTGCCCTGCCCTGCGACGAACCATCAAACAGGCAAAGCGTCAATACAGGGCTAAGATTGAATCGTACTACACCGGCTCCGACGCTTGTCTTATGTGGCAGGGCTTGCAAACTATTACAGACTACAAAGGGAAGCACAGCCGCGAGCTGCCCAGTGACATGAGCCTAGCAGACGAGCTAAATCACTTCTATGCTCGCTTCGAGGCAAGCAACACTGAGGCATGCATGAGAGCATCAGCTGTTCCGGACGACTGTGTGATCACGCTCTCCGTAGCCGACGTGAGTAAGACCTTTAAACAGGTCAACATACACAAGGCTGCGGGGCCAAACGGATTACCAGGACGTGTGCACCGGACATGTGCTGACCAACTGGCAGGTGTCTTCACTGACTTTTTCAACATGTCCCTGATTGAGTCTGTAATACCAACATGCTTTAAACAGACCACCATAGTCCTTGTGCCCAAGAACACAAAGGCAACCTGCCTAAATGACTACAGACCCGTAACACTCACGTCCGTAGCCATAAAGTGCTTTGAAAGGCTGGTAATGGCTCACATCAACACCATTATCCCAGAAATCCTAGACCCACTCCAATTTGCATACCGCCCAAACAGATCCACAGATGATGCAATCTCTATTGCACTCCACACTGCCCTTTCCCACCTGGACAAAAGGAACACCTATGTGAGAATGCTGTTCATTGACTACAGCTCAGCGTTCAACACCATAGTACCCTCAAAGCTCATCACTAAGCTAAGGATCCTGGGACTAAACACCTCCCTCTGCAACTGGATCCTGGACTTCCTGACAGGCCGCCCCCAGGTGGTGAGGGTAGGTAGCAACACATCTGCCACGCTGATCCTCAACACTGGAGCACCCCAGGGGTGCGTGCTCAATTCCCTCTTGTACTCCCTGTTCACCCACGACTGCATGGCCAGGTACGACTCCAACACCATCATTAAGTTTGCTGACGACACAACAGGCCTGATCACCGACAACGACGAGACAGCCTATAGGGAGGAAGTCAGAGACCTGGCCGGGTGGTGCCAGAATAACAACCTATCCCTCAATGTAACCAAGACTAAGGAGATGATTGTGGACTACAGGAAAAGGAGCACCGAGCACGTCCCCATTCTCATCGACAGGGCTGTAGTGAAGCAGGTTGAGAGCTTCAAATTCCTTGGTGTCCACATCAACAACAAACTAGATTGGTCCAAACACACCAAGATAGTCGTGAAGAGGACACGACAAAGCCTATTCCCCCTCTGGAAACTAAAAGATTTTACGCCGCTGCTACTCTCTGTTTATCTTATATGCATAGTCACTTTAACTATACATTCAAGTACATACTACCTCAATTGGCCCGACCAACCAGTGCTCCCGCACATTGGCTAACCGGGCAATCTGCATTGTGTCCCACCACTCGCCAACCTCTCTTTTTACTCTTCTGCTACTCTCTGTTCATCACGTATGCAGTCACTTTAACGATACCTACATGTACATACTACCTCAATAAGCCTGACTAACAGGTGTCTGTATATAGCCTTGCTACTCTTTTTTTCAAATGTCTTTCCACTGTTTTATTTATTTACTTAACTACACATACCTTTTTTTTGGCACCATTGGTTAGAGCCTGTAAGTAAGCATTTCACTGTAAGATTTACACCTCTTGTATTCGGCGCACATGACAAATAAACTTTGATTTGAAGCACTGGTTAGCTGCAGGTACAAGGGGAGAGAGAGAGAGCGAGAGGAGAGAAAGAGAGCGAGAGGAGAGAGCATCATTGAAAAAAGGAACGTGTGTGGCAGGTCTTTTTTCCAATGACCATTTGATAAAGGGCCATTCTAAAATAAGTAATGGATTTATTGTGATGTTGTATATTCAATTGGTTTTTAGACTTTTTTAAAAGTAGATGTTCCAAAGACGCATCAGCAGCTTGTAGGTGTGGAGACCAGGAGATACTAAACATGTTGATGGAGACCAGGAGATACTAAACGTGTTGATGGAGACCAGGAGATGCTAAACGTGTTGATGGAGACCAGGAGATGCTAAACGTGTTGATGGAGACCAGGAGATGCTAAACGTGTTGATGGAGACCAGGAGATGCTAAACGTGTTGATGGAGACCAGGAGATGCTAAACGTGTTGATGGAGACCAGGAGATGCTAAACGTGTTGATGGAGACCAGGAGATGCTAAACGTGTTGATGGAGACCAGGAGATACTAAACGTGTTGATGGAGATCAGGAGATGCTAAACGTGTTGATGGAGACCAGGAGATGCTAAACGTGTTGATGGAGACCAGGAGATACTAAGACCAGGAGTGTTGATGGAGACCAGGAGATGCTAAACCAGGAGATGCTAAACGTGTTGATGGAGACCAGGAGATACTAAACGTGTTGATGGAGACCAGGAGATGCTAAACGTGTTGATGGAGACCAGGAGATGCTAAACGTGTTGATGGAGACCAGGAGATGCTAAACGTGTTGATGGAGACCAGGAGATACTAAACGTGTTTATGGAGACCAGGAGATACTAAACGTGTTGATGGAGACCAGGAGATGCTAAACGTGTTGATGGAGACCAGGAGATGCTAATTGTGTTTATGGAGACCAGGAGATGCTAAACGTGTTGATGGAGACCAGGAGACGCTAATTGTGTTTATGGAGACCAGGAGATGCTAAACGTGTTGATGGAGACCAGGAGATGCTAAACGTGTTTATGTTAATTAACGGCAATTACCATGACACTGGCAGTCTTTTGCATGACAATAATCGGCTGACAAAATGTCATGACCGCCACATCCCTATTCTGTCCCCAAGGGATTGATTCATATTCATGACTAATGAGAGAGGATGATCCCAAAGAGGATGATCATCAAAGTTCTTCAACGTCATGTGACTGTGTAAACAGAAAAATTTACTATGGAACAACAGCAGCAACAGTAATAACATTGCAAATTCAACTTTAACAATTACTTCTCAGGAACCAGAAGGCAGTGGTGAAAGTAGAATGAATTCTTGGGCCTAATCATATAATTACAAATACTGTATAATATTAGTATGATCTCTGTGGGCCTAGTCGTAAAGATGTATCATTTAACTTTTACAATGTATTACCTTTTATTGTGACATAAACCCAACCAGTCATGATGTATTCATCAGTTTGACAAACAATCACATCAGAAGGCTCCTTTACTAGGCTACCCGTGCACATTCATCCACTCACAACACATTTCCAGCCTCTAAACAGTGGTGAATGGAAAGAGACATCTGTTACACAAAACACCAGAAATTGTAAGGACATTTAGCAATCATCATTAGGCCATAATTTATGCTGTCGGCCACTGCTGTTGGCCACTCATCTCTGCCTCATCTCTGCCAGTGTTCTGTTCGAACTACAATGCATTTTGGAGTGTAGGTTAAACAGTACCAGTCAAGTTTGGACACACCTACTCATTCAAGGGTTTGTCTTTATTTTTTACAATTTTCTACATTGTAGAATAATAGTGAAGACATCAAAACTATGAAATAACACATATGGAATAATGCAATAACCAACAAAAGTGTTATTTTATATTTTATATTCTTCAAACTAGACACCCTTTGCCTTTGACACCTTTGCACACTCTTGGCATTCTCTCAACCAGCTTCATGAGGTAGTCAGCTGGAATGCAATTCAATTAACAGGTGTGCCTTGTTAAAAGTTAGACTTGTGGAATTTCTTGCCTTCTTAATGCGTTTGAGCCAATCAGTTGTGTTGTGACAAGGGGTGGTATACAGAAGATAGTCCTATTAAGTAAAAGACCAAGTCCATATTATGGAAAGAACATCTCAAATAAGCAAAGAGAAACAACAGTCCATCATTACTTTAAGACCTGGTCAGTCAATATGGAACATTTCAAGAACTTTGGAAGTTTCTTCAAGTGCAGTCGCAAAATCCATCAAGCTCTATGATGAAACTGGCTCTCATGAAGACCGCGACAGGAAAGAAAGACCCAGAGTTACCTCTGCTGCAGAGGATAGGTTCATTACAGTTACCAACCTCAGAAATTGCAGCCCAAATAAATGCTTCACAGATTTCAAGTAAAAGACACATTTCAATATCAACTGTTCAGAGGAGACTGTGAATCAGGCCTTCATGGTCGAATTGCTGCAAAGAAACCACTACTAAAGAACACCAATAAGAAGAGACTTGCTTGGGCCAAGAAACATGAGAAATGGACATTAGACTGGTGGAAGTCTGTCCATTAGCCTGATGAGTCCAAATTTGATATTTTGATATTTATATCAATATAAAATTTGATATTTTGGGTTCCTACCGCCGTGTTTTGAGAGACGCAGAGTAGGTGAACGGATGATCTCTGCATGTGTGGTTCCCACTGTGAAACATGGAGGAGGTGTGATGGTGTAGGGGTGCTGGTGACATTGTCAAGGCACACTTAACCAGCATGGCTTACCACAGCATTCTGTAGCAATACGCCATTCCATTTGGTTTGCGCTTAGTGGGACTATCATTTGTTTTCCAACAGGACAATTACCCAAAACACACCTACAGGCTGTGTAGGGGCTATTTGACCATGGAGAGTGATGTGTCAGATGACCTGGCCTCCCCAATCATCAGTCACCCCAATTGAGATGGTTTGGGATGAGTTGGACAACAGAGTGAAGGAAAAGCAGCCAACAAGTGCTCAGCATATGTGGGAACTCCTTCAAGACTGTTGGAAAGCATTCCCCCATGAAGCTGGTTGAGAGAATGCCAAGAGTGTGCAAAGCTGTCTTCAAGACAAGGGGTGGCTACTTTGAAGAATCTCAAATCTAAAATATATTTTGATATGTTTAACACTTTTGGGTTACTACATAATTCCATGGGTTACGTCATCGTAAAAATAAAGAAAAACCCTTGAATGAGTAAGTGTGTCCGAACTTTTGACTGGTACTGTAAATCAAATCCACCCGTTTTCAAGTCCATTTGCTAATTGTTCATGCCTTTGACATGCGGTAATGATCAAAATGATTGTAATAGCCTACAGTTTGTTGACATTTTTGTTTTAATTATCGTGATAGGCTCATGTTTTACCGGTACGACGTACCTCCACTACTTATTTTGCCGGGACGCCTTACCGCCTTACGCAAGCCAGAAGATGAAATTATCTAGAGAAAGAACCCCAAGAAATCAAAAGATATGTGCCCAGAAAAAGTAAAAAAGTCAGTGTCCAGTTCTCTTATCTTTGATAAACAGACCGGCAGTGCAAACCCAAGCATCAAACCTAAGCATCAAGCTCAGCATCAAACCCAAGCATCAAACCCAAGCATGGCGAACAGCTGGTGCGCAACTAGCTGTGTGCATACTTTGGAAGCAGGAAAGCGCATAATAGGGCAGTCTGTCGGTCTGTCTGTATCTGGGTACACACCTTGGCATTAATATGCAGGTCAAAGGGCCCACAGCGTTTCAAATCTTTGTGCTCTACAGAGGAGCTCTAGGAGGGAAGATAAATGAGGCAATGGTTTTTCACTCACATACAGGCAATGAATGACTGTCAGTTGCAAAAATGTATCAAAATAAATTAACAGAAATATGAACAAAGTTGAGTTAATGAATGAACAGGTGTTTATGAACAGGCATATTGTTGAAGAGAAATGACACAAAATGTGATGGCAATGGATCAAAGAAATACATTAACATGGCTGCAAACTGAGAGTCTAATACACTCAAATGTCTCTGAAGTACTATTGGTAAGTACTACAGTGATGGTAAACATTGCCTCATAATGGGTCATTTCTTCCCAAATGGTAAAGATACTGAGATCACAGACAGGACAGGTTAAAGACTGAAGGTGCTGCTGGTGGTTATGCAGTTTGCAGTCTCTACACACCATGCCTGGTTTTAACACGTTACAACATAAACAGATCAATCAAGACACATTCACTTGGCTGGCGTCTCGTCGCTTCAACACAAATATTAGTGCATTTGAATTCATGCTGCAATGCAGTTAATGTGTATGGTTTTGCAGTGAAAAAACAAGCTATTCCATACTGTATTCTACAAAATGCAATTCCCAAAGAAAGGGAAATGGTTTCGGCAAACCACAGACAGAGCGAGTCGAGTAAGACCGTCCACATTGTACTTAGTTGAAAAGCAATTCTATAGAAAGGAGCTCAGCGAGGTCAAATGTGTAAATGAATGATGAGCTGTATAGGCCAGATCTCGCTCTTTAAGACTGCATGTGACTGACAGGAACAGGAAGTAACACTAGAGCTCATGGTCTAGTTTGTGAGTTATGAAATGTTAACTGCACAGACCTGTTCCTTCCTTCTCATACACAGATCAGATTGATAAAAAACATTTAAAAGCATTGCTACTCTGAGCAGAGGAAGACTGATTCATTGAGGTGTGGGAAAGGGGAACATGGATAGTGAAAAGGGAGCTACAGGTAGTAGGGGGAAGTCAGACCTGCTCGTTGAGTTTGGGGTGTGAGGGGCCTTGGTGAATGAGTAGCCTGACGATCCTTTGGTCCCCCTTCCATGCGGCCAGGTGCAGGGGGTAGCAGCCCTTATTGTCAGCGATGTTGGTCAAGGCCTCGTTACGTAGCAGCGCCTCCACTACCTCACTGCGGATGGGACAAACGGGGTCAGAAGAGTTGTACATGTTCATTATGTAGGTGATGTTGACAGTAAACAGTGTCATTGTTAACCCCATAATTATAGCATTTCAGCGCTGAACACTAATGCTTGTCCTCTTGCCAGGGGCAGGTAAAACACATAGTGGGACAAGCAGATTATAGATTTAAGTTGTCCAAATGAACATGTAATAAACGTGGATGGGATGTGTTGCACACTGTCCTCCCAATCTCTGCAGAGTGCATCAGCAAATAATTGTTGTAAGCCTGCATTGACAGGCACGAGCGGTCTTTCAATCATGCAGTCACACGATGCGTTTTATATTTATTAATAAAGCGAGCCTGGGGGAGGTAAAATAATTATAAGCATCAGACAAACATATTGTGTAGTTCGGCTGGTTATCTTGCTGGTTATCTATTCAGGTATTAGCATGTATTCATCATATTGTCATATCCAACGTCCGAAACAACTTCCCACAGTCACTTGTGTTCAACCACAAAATGGCCGTCACACAGTTGATACGGGTGTGCAGATTAAACTAATGCTGGATACTCCGGTTGTAAAACGCTCAAAACAGGGTGAAATAATTCTGGCACCATTGGAAAGCTGGGATTTTCCTCTATTCAATACTGGCCATGCAATTCTGACATTGTAAAAAATAAATAATCTTAGAATAGCCTATTTGACAAGTAACTCATATGCTGTCAAGATCTCCCCTGAAAATGACATATTCTAGACAAACAAAACAGGGAAACATGTCTTAGTTAGCTACCTTACATTAAAGTCACCCACCTCAGCCATTTGATTCCTCGTTCATTGAATGAGGGAATGATTTTAGAGACAAAAGAAAGTATCGGGTTGTAACTGTAATGTTGCAGGGTGGCAAACCATCCTCCAGGAGAGTCCAGGAGAGCTACTGGGTATGCAGGATTTTGCTCCAGCCCTGCACTAACACATTGTAAAGAATCACCTGCTTAAGAGTCCCTTGGTAAGCTGACTCGATAAGCTCACCTTGATAAACTGACTCGATAAGCTCACCTTGATAAACTGACTCGATAAGCTCACCTTGATAAACTGACTCGGGTATGTTTAAGCAGGGTTGGGTCAAAAGCCTGCAGACCCAGTAGCTTTCCAGATGAAGGGTTGACAACATACATTTTACACAGTAGCCTATTCGCACAGTATTTTACTTTGTGGGGTGACTTGCTCAAGGCCACAACGGCAGGATATACAATACATGGGATTAGAGACCAACAACCAACAGTTCCTTGCTGAAACAATTGTTTTCAGTCACTGTTTTGGCCCATGGTGTTACAGATTTGTTTTACATTGTTGAACAAGTGAGCTTTCAGACAAGTAAAAACATTTTTTTTAATATATATATTTTTAATCTGTCCTACTTGCCCAATGGACCAGTGGAAAAAAAAGCTTATCTCAAGCCCTGCATTTCACACAGGGTGTCCCCAACTCACACCAATGGCAATAAATCTAAACTCCCATGACAAAAGAACAGGACTCGCTATAGACCGACCTGTGTCCATTTAGGGCAGCGTGGTGTAGAGGAGTATATCCAGTGCTGTCCACACAGTTTACATTAGGACCCCTCCAGATACTGTGGAGAGAAAGAGGGAACATTAGATCATGTAACAAAGGTCACTGTATAATTCAGGTGAGGGAAGAGCTTAATTACTCCTTTCAGGAATGGGGAGTTTTTCAGGATAAAAATCATTCCAAAACGGAGCAAAGCACAGGCAAAATCCTAGAGGAAAACCTTGTTCAGTCTGCTTTCCACCAGACACTGGGAGATGAATTCACCCATCAGCAGGACAAGAACCTAAAACACAAAGCCAAATCTACACTGGAGTTGCTTATCAATAAGACAGTGAGTGTCCGAGTTGCAGTTTTGACTCATGGCAAGACTTGAAAATGGTTGTCTTGCAATGATCGACAACCAATTTGACAGAGCATGAATAACGTTTTAAAGAATGGGAAAATATTGTAATATTGCAAAGTTCTTAGAGACTTACCCAGAAAGACTCACAGCTGTAATCACAGCATAAGGTGATTCTAACATGCATTGACTCAGGAGTGTGAATGCTTATGTAAATTAGATATTTTTGTCTACCACTGCTAGAAGAAGTCTCAGTGACTTTGAAAGAGGGGTCTCAAAGGAGCATAGGGGGTTTAAAGAGTTCAACCCAATTAAACACTTAAGAGAGATTCTGGAGCGGCGCCTGAGACAGCATTTTCCACCACCATCAACAAAACACTAAAACATGGAATTTCTCGTGGAAGAATGGTGTGGCATTCCTCCAAAACAGTTCCAGACACTTGTGGAATCTATGCCAAGGTGCATTGAAGCTGTTCTGGTGGCCCAATGCCCTATGAAGACATTATGTTAGTGGTTCCTTTATTTTGCCAGTCACCTGTACGATCCACAATGTTATCTCCCTGCTGAATGAGATCTGAGTGTATTCCCACACAGCCAGAGGGAGGGCCTATACAGGGCTAGGAATACTAGGTGGGTGTGGCTGAACAAAACTGATGACGTCCAGGCCTCGGCTGTATTGTTGTGTGCCGTGGTTCACAGTAGGGGTCGACCGATTATGATTTTTCAACGCCGATACCGATTGTTGGAGGACCAAAAAAAGCGGATACGGATTAAATCGGCCGATTTTTTAAATGTATTTGTAATAATGACAATTACAACAATATTGAATGAACACTTATTTTATCTTAATATAATACATCAATAAAATCAATTTAGCCTCAAATAAATAATGAAACATGTTCAATTTGGTTTAAATAATGTGTTGGAGAAGAACCTAAAAGTCCTATATGTGCCATGCAAGATAGCTAACATTTAAGTTCCTTGCTCAGAACATGAGAACATATGAAAGCTGGTGGTTCCTTTTAACATGAGTCTTCAATATTCCCAGGTAAGTTTTAGGTTGTAGTTATTATAGGAATTATAGGACTGTTTCCCTCTATACCATTTGTATTTCATTAACATTTGACTATTGGATGTTCTTATAGGCACTTTAGTATTGCCAGTGTAACAGTATAACTTCAGTCCCTCTCCTCGCTCCTCCCTGGGCTCGAACCAGCAACACAACGACAACAGCCACCATCGAAGCAGCGTTACCCATGCAGAGCAAGGGGAACAACCACTCCAAGTCTCAGAGCGAGTGACCTTTGAAACGCTATTAGCGCGCACCTCGCTAACTCGCCAGCCATTTCACATCGGTTACACCAGTATCATCTCGGGAGTTGATGGGCTTGAAGTCATAAACAGCGCAATGCTTGATGCACAACGAAGAGCTGCTGGCAAAACGCACGAAAGTGCTGTTTGTATGAATACTTACGAGCCTGCGGCTACCTACCACCGCTCAGTCAAACACTTGTATGCTCAGTCAGATTATATGCAACGCAGGACACACTAGATAAACTAGTAATATGATCAACCATGTGGAGTTAACTAGTGATTATGATTGATTGATTGTTTTTTATGAGATAAGTTTAATGCTAGCTAGCAACTTACCTTGGCTTACTGCATTCGAGTAACAGGCAGTCACCTTGTGGAGTGCAACAAGAGGCAGGTGGTTATAGCGTTGGACTAGTTAACTGTAAGGTTGCAAGAAAATCTGTCGTTCTGCCCCTGAACGAGGCAGTTAACCCACCGTTCCCAGGCCGTCATTGAAAATAAGAATGTGTTCTTAACTGACTTGCCTAGTTAAATAAAGATTAAATAAAGGAGTAAAAAAAAAAAAAAAGGATTTCCAATTGTTATGAAAACTTGAAATCGCCCCTAATTAAAATCGGCCATTCCGATTAATTGGTCGACCTCTAGTTCACAGCCTAGCTCAGCCCAGTCCAGATCAAACCCAGGTGGGAGGCGCTCCCTAAGGAATTGTACCACAGGACTGAGGGAGAGGGAAAGGGAAAGGAATGAGGAAGCATGGGCCAAGCCAGCAGCACTCGGCAGTGGAGGAGGGAGGGGGTTGGTACAGTATGTACACACAAAAACTAACACAGCAGGAGGGCAGCCAGGTTGGTGTCACAGGTCAGTGTCCACCAAGCACATAGCCCAGCCACACCCACAAAGCCCCCTTTACATCAACAAACATACAAGTGCAAACCATACCGAGTTCCTCATGATTGCCTAAAGCAAACATAGGCCTATCAGGAAGGAACATAGTATCTTAATTCAGTCATTACCTACATAGCCCTGGAAAACACTACTATATCATTATAAAACATCTCTGTTCAGCCTCAGTGCAGTGGAATAGCCAGTTATCCAATATTTGTGCAACACAATCTGAAAATGACCTCATTTCGGTATGTGCATAATTAGTCCATTAACGGCATTATCAACCCACCCTTTGATCACTTTGTCCCCCGCCACTGCATCAAATGTGGTTAGAGAGCTTTTATTGAAGGGTCTGGGCTAGGGGATATACAGGCTTAAATGGTATATAGCTGTAGATCTGTCATCCACTTAAAACTGAACTCAGCTGTCAGCTGAGATGGTTTGTTTCTTTTAATCAGCGGATAGAGAGACAGAGAGAGTAGTTAAACAGGCAAATGGAAGCCAGGGTCCTGGGAGGATAGAATGCCATGCCAAAATCGGGCCTACAGTACCACTGGGATGTGACTGCACAGTGAGAACATTCTAAATGAACCATGTGAAAAGAACATGGCTCACAAGAAGACAGCACGCTGAAGTGGAACCTAGAGAGGGATTGTATCAAGAGTAGGGATGATGATGATGCTGCTGCTGCTGCACCACACTAACATTTAATCTAACATTTGACCCAGATTAAAAGGGAAACAGAGTTCACACAACATTAATCCATATCATACATGCGCACATAACCTGAAAAAGTAACTGAGGACACGCAACACACACTTCACAGTGCTGACATGATGCTTAATCTCAGAAAGGTCTTACGAATGGGGTGATGATGGTGACAACATGACCATTGCCTGTGGAGAGGAGGGGGGCACAAGGCAGTAGGACAACAGGAAGCCCCCCTTCATCCCTTCACAGCTCCACACTGGCATTGCTCTGGCAACGAGCCCCTCTCGTATTTGTCACTTGGCTGTAACTGTCGCTTTTGCTCCATAAAATAAATATCCCATAATAACTCTGAGAGGAGTCTGCAACAACCCAGCCGAAGAAGCCTCATTAAATAAGTGTCTCTCCATTCTATCCTCCAGAACAATACAGGCCGAAGCTCTGCACCAGGAAGTAGAGAATCTTTAGATGAGCCCTTCCCTCTATAGTGTTACATCAGCAGTCCTTACCATTGCCTAATCAACCCCAATTGCAGGCATGTATGGACCTATAGGCCTGCTACAAGCATCTCACAGTCAGCAGGAGAGGAAGATATCAGTGGCACAGTCTGCGGCACAGGCTAGTGCTATACTAGCAGAGGGAGCAAGGAGGATATAGAGGGATTTCAGAAAGTATTCATACCCCTTGACTTATTCCACATTGTGTTGTGTTACAGTCTGAACTCAAAACGTATGACATGCATTTTTCAACCATCTACACACAATACCCCATAATAACAAAGTGAAAACATGTTGAGAGAAAGTTGTATATTTTTGGAAATGAAATACAGAAATCCCCTTTACATAAGTATTCACACCCATGAGTCAATACATTGTATAAGCATCTTTGGCAGCTATTACAAGTGTGACTTTTTCGGGGTAAGTCTCTAAGAGCGTTCCACACCTGGGTTGTGTAACATTTGCCCACTATCCTTTTAAAAATTATTCAAGCTCTGTCAAATGTTTTGTTGATCTTTACTAAACAACCATTTTCAGGTCTTGCCATAGATCAAGTAGATTTAAGTCAAAACTGTAACTCAGCCAGTCAGGAACATTCACAGTCTTCTTGGTATGCAACTCCAATGTAGATTGTGTTATTGTCCTGCTGAAAGGTGAATTCATCTCCCAGTGTTTGGTTTTCCTCTAGGATTTTGCCTGTGCTTAGCTCCATTTAGTTTATTTTTTTTATCCTGAAAAACTCCCAAATCCTTAATGATTACAAGCACACACAAAACATGATGCAGCCAACATTATGCTTGAAAATATGGCGTGGTACTGACTAATGTGTTGTATTGGATTTGCCCCAACTATAACACTTTGTATTCAGGACAGTATTACTTTAGTGGCTTATTGCAAACAGAGTATTTTTTATTCTATACAGGCTTCCTTCTTTTCACTCAATCAGTGGTTAGTATTGTAGAGTAACTACAATGTTTTTGATCTCCTACCACAGCCATTTAAACTCTGTTTTAAAGTCACCATTGGCCTGAGTGGTTTCCTATTTCTCCGGCAACGGCGTTAGGAAGGACGCCTGTATCTTTGTAGTGACAGAGTGTATTGATACACCATCCAAAGTGTAATTAATAATCTCACAATGATCAACGGGGTATTCAATGTATTTTTATTTAATCTACCAATAGGTGCCCTTATTTGCTAGGCATTGGAAAACCTTACTGGTCTTTGTGGTTTAAACTGTTTTTTGAAATTCGTTGCTATACTGGAGGGACCTTACATATGTGTGGAGTACAGAGATGATGTAGTCATTCAAAAAATTCTGTTAAACACTTATTTCATACAGAGGGAGTCCATGCAACTTATTATGTGACTTGTTAAGCACATTTTTACTCATAAAATTATTTAGGCTTACTATAACAAAGGGGTTGAATACTTAATCGCTCAAGACATTTCAGCTTAAAATTTTAAATGTATACACATTTGTAATAGGGCTGTCCACGACTAAAGAAAATGTTGGTCAACCAAGAGTCGACTGTTCTTTCAAACAATCGATTGGTAGACATTTTAAAAATGTGTATTTTCCCATATATTTACACACCCTATGTGTTTTTAAAATATCAACTAGCCTATATGTAGGCTAATGAGTTGTTTTATGCTTTAAGCACACTGAGATTAAGACACTCAAATGACTCAAGAGGGAGAAAGAAATCAAGATAACCAGAAGAAAAAAACTGTTCCCGACCCTCCTCCTCCCCCTTGCTGCTGGCCTTTGCAGATTCTGCCATTATGCTCCTGAAGCTGGCAGTAATAGGCTACACTACGGGTCAGCAACCTTTTCCATTTGGAGTGCCAAATTATCTCACAATTTCTACCGATCTGCGTGCCAGTTATGTTTTTCATGTGCACATTTTCGTGGAAGTTTCATTTAATTTATAATAAAGTATTAGTATCTCAAAATCATCATCATGTGGTTTATAAAAATTCTAAAAGTAACTTCTATTGCCATTACCAACTATGTAGGTTAAAATAGCCTACATAAATCAAACAAATAAAAACATTGCAGCCTGCAGGTAGAAAATATCTTGATAAAAATAAATATCCCATAAATCACATTGGCTATGCATGGCCTCTCTGCAAGGAACGTGAAACATTGTATCAACTATCAACATGGTCGGCATGAAGCTCTTGCTAGCAAACTTGCAACATTGTATAAAATATTCTGGGTACTCAGAGTTTCCCCAAGCTCCAGAAAGAAATAGCTGTAGACTATTTGCGCAGGGGATAAGAATTAAATCAGGAAGGCCTATTTTACAATGTTTCCACAAAAGCGTAGCCTAGGTTGTGCGGTCCGCAAACAACGTGTCCATTCAGACAATGAGAACGGTAAAAGACTGTAAAAATAATATATTGAATGCATTAAGAGAAATTACCTTAACCAAACAAACATTGTAGATTAGAACAGTAAATGTACTACTGGTAATACTAGTGTGCCATACACGTGGCCTCCGCAATTGATTAGTCCACTGTGACAGGCGTGAATCAGACGGATGTCTCGTGTTCCATAAAAAAATATATATATTTGCGACTGCTGGAATAATCAAATCTCGGTCGACCAACAGCCTATCGACCAAATAATTGACCAGTTGACTAAATGGGGTCAGCAATAATTTCTAAAAACATAATTTCACTTTGACATTACGGTGTAGTGTGTAGGACAGTGACAAAAAAAATCTACATTTATCCCATTTTAAATTAAGGTTGTAACACAAAACTGTGTAAAAAGTCAAGGGGTGTGAATACTTTCTGAAGGCACTTATAGTGGGGAAGTATATTCTTCTGCCAAGGGGAAGGAAATCCCCTAGAGATCCAACCCAAATCCCTCCAGACCAGCACCCCCAAGCACCTCAGCTAAGTAGTGAGGAGTACTGCACAGGACACTGGACTTGCACATTTCCAGTTTCATGCCCACTGAACATAATACGCACAAAAACCTAGCGGGAGAAAAAACTAAAATGTCAGCTTGCTAGTTGCTGTCCCAGATAATAAAATATTTTATATAACAGATTACTGCAAAAAATGAATAACCAAATTAGAAAAATGCTCTGGTCTTGTTGTGCTGCCTGCATGATTACATACAGTATATGCAAGGTCTGACTCCAAGCATGAAAGGCTGTTATAGAATGCAGTACAGACACTGACTGGAAGCAGTTTGAAATATAGCCTAAAATGTGGCAGAAAGAGGCCCTTCGACCGCACCTCGAAGTGTAAGGCTCACCACCTCCCCTGAGCATCTTAACAGGGGCATGAGTCAGTGCTAGTGGCACTTGACAATGCACTTCATCCCCTTATAGCTAGAGCGATTCAGAACCAACTGGACTGAGGGACAGTCAGAGCTTAAAGAAGCAAGGCGGGGGGGACAAAATGGAGTTGATTTGGTTGGAGTGGGGAGGGGTATGATGCATGGCAACTGACTTAAGAATTCCTCTTTGAAAGGAAAGAGCTAATCCCTAATATCCCTGAGGGAATATCAGCTTGATGAGGATGAAGTCTGAAAGAGATTCTGGGGGCTTTAATGCCGTGTTGCACAAAGCTTGGCCAGTAAAAGGACAAATTATAATAATACCATTCCTCTCACTCTCTCTTACATTCTTTGTGTTTAAGGAGAAGACTGATGAAGCTACTCATGGATGCCCAAGAAGTCTTCACGGACCCCATTCTCTGCCTTTATCCTCTGTGTCACTCTCCCAAAACCTCTGACGGAAATCCCTTTTTAGCCTCTGTTGCTGCCCTCTTCTTGCCATTTGTCTTTGTCTCTTTCGGATCCACTACGGCAGCATCTACAGTACTATGAGCCAAACAACCCTGTGGTTTCCAAGTTAGTAGCTACGTCAAAACAACTCCATTTCAACAGTATTACAACATGGCAAGGTGAAGTGGAGCAGTGGAAGGGGAAAGCAGCAGTCCTGGGACTTTAGGGACCTGATTGCTGTGCCGCTGGGTGGAAAGACCAGGTGAGGCTGAGCCCCAGTGTCAAATAAACAGATTTGTCCTCAGGCCAATTAAGCAGTGCGACCACACAGCTAGGGATTAGTGGTGCAGCAGTACAAGGGCAGGCTGTCCAGTGGTGCCTGGCGCATAGCGGGGGCACTGCCAGGGCAATTGGGCTTAATTAAGCGGAGGGATGGCTGCTGGTCGGGCATTGAGACCAGATGCGCCATTTGTCAAACAGTAGCTCAGCAAGCCTCTCAGAGACAGTGTCCACTACCTGTACTGTACAGTCTCCAGTCCCCATGAGAGAGACTGGCACTTCTCTACATGCCAATGTCCTAGCTCCCACAGTGGATTATACTGAATCACATTGACTTAATGATGTCAGAGCTGTAGCGTACAGCTGCGTGAGGTAAGACTGCGCATGTCAGGGCTGAGTCGTTCCATGTCATTTCAACAAGCCATGACACCCACCATCTCAGATTGCTCTGAAACTGTTTCTGTGGTTAGAAACAGGTGATCGGCATTACTGAAACATTTTGTTGAAATAAAATGTTATCTTGGAGAAATTAAGCTAATTGATTGCAGCCAAAATTAGCCATTTAAATTGACAGGATTCAGATAATAATAGTACGTAACATTCGATTTGGACCAAACGTCTCCCTACCAATTAGTAAAACCCCAAGAAATTATCAAAAGTCACGCACGGACCCTCCTCACACAGGGCTCTAAAGTGTGACCATTTTAGTCGCATATGTTACTAAATATTTTGCTGTGCAACTTGCCGTTTTTATTAGGAGCACCAGTGGAACTATGTATAAAAAACATCACCTATAATAATTGTTGTAATGATTAGGCTTCCCTGTACTGTTGTTCCCGAGTGCACTAGAGAAAATGGCCTCCGCCTTTAAAAAAAAAAAAACTCCTCAGACTAACCTATTAATATTCAAGCCATTATTGAAGGGTCAGTCCAGCACAGCGATAGAGCGGAGCGAGCGAGAGACGATGGGACCACTGAGCGCCATGGCTATAGTGCACACATTTTCCACAACTTAAAACATAGGCTTACTGCTAATAAAGTTAAAGATGCATTCAAATTAGTGCTAATTAGGGATGGGTACTGATACCCGGTATTAAAACGGGCCCAGGGGCTAAATAATGAAAGACCGTAGTATCGATAAGCTCTGACGTTATTGGTTCTGCTTTCCGTACTGGAGAACTTAAGAAAATAAATGTCCTATTTATTATTGCTACATAAACGTTATCTTGCACATTTTATCTCACCAACCATTTCTAATTTGCAATAAGATGAAGACATTTGTCTTTGATGCATTTTCACTATACCCAATCCAGAAGAGAGGTCTCTCTGGCGGGGAGCCTGTGTCACACACACACAAAATATCCTGCTCTTAATTAGTAACGATGGCAGAGCGAACTAAACGTTCAAAAGAGTCACCAGAGTCGATGCTGACAATGCTCGTTGCCACAAGTGCAACAAGACTTTTTCTTGTAAGGGCGGAAACACAAGCAATCTGTCCGAACATCTTTCGAAAGCGCATAGATTTCGACTGCGTGGGTCGTAGCTCATCTCTCGTTGCCCGATCTATGTCAGGTATGTATGCTCGCAGCCTAGAGACCACACACAGAGTTAACCCAATTCAGAGAACATGGGTTCCTGATCAAAAGGAACCATAAGCCAGCTGATTGTTTAGCTATGGGTGTGTTCACCCATTTAAAGATTACGCTACTTTTTTGTTAAAGTTGCAACCACAGTGAACCAACCCATGCTCCCTGAAATACCGCTGGTCCAAGCCAAAGACAAGCCCAAAGCCCCTTCACAATGGCAGGTAGTGGGAGGATGACTGAGGAGAGGGTGAATGAGTGCCACCCAGCCGTGACCAAGTTCATAGTGAAAGGCCTACACTCCTTTGCAACAGTGGAGTCCAAGGGCTTTACATTTACATTTAAGTCATTTAGCAGACGCTCTTATCCAGAGCGACTTTAGGTAACAGTCTGTCAGTATATACTGAGCTGTATACATTTTTAGGATATAGTAGTATAAAAGGGTTGTATGTTAGTCCCATCATTCCACAATACAATACACAATAATGATAATTCAACACATGAAAAAAAAAATTACTGTAGGGAGATGAGCAAGGCAATCAACCCCAAATATACCCCTCCCTCCAGGAGTTACCTATAACACATTCATTCCTACCTGGTATGGTGTAGAAAAGGCCAATGTGACACCTAGGCTGAAGGACGTGCCAAAGCTGGCCATCACATCGGACGGATGGACCAGCCTCTGTCAGGACGACTTTCTCACTGTTACAGTGCACTACCGAAGCCAGGGCAGTGTACAACAGAAGGTCCTTCACACCAGGGCAGTGTACAACAGAAGGTCCTCCTCATCAGGGCAGTGTAAAACAGAAGGTCCTCCACATCAGGGCAGTGTAAAACAGAAGGTCATCCACACCAGGGCAGTGTAAAACAGAAGGTCCTTCACACCAGGGCAGTGTACAACAGAAGGTCCTCCTCATCAGGGCAGTGTAAAACAGAAGGTCATCCACACCAGGGCAGTGTAAAACAGAAGGTCCTTCACACCAGGGCAGTGTACAACAGAAGGTCCTCCTCATCAGGGCAGTGTAAAACAGAAGGTCCTCCACATCAGGGCAGTGTAAAACAGAAGGTCCTCTACACCAGGGCAGTGTAAAACAGAAGGTCTCTACACCAGGGAAGTGTAAAACAGAAGGTCATCCACATCAGGGCAGTGTAAAACAGAAGGTCCTCCACATCAGGGAAGTGTAAAACAGAAGGTCCTTCACACCAGGGCAGTGTACAACAGAAGGTCCTCCTCATCAGGGCAGTGTAAAACAGAAGGTCATCCACACCAGGGCAGTGTAAAACAGAAGGTCCTCACCAGGGCAGTGTAAAACAGAAGGTCATCCACACCAGGGCAGTGTAAAACAGAAGGTCCTCCACATCAGGGCAGTGTAAAACAGAAGGTCCTCCTCATCAGGGCAGTGTAAAACAGAAGGTCCTCCACATCAGGGCAGTGTAAAACAGAAGGTCCTCCACACCAGGGCAGTGTAAAACAGAAGGTCCTCTACACCAGGGCAGTGTAAAACAGAAGGTCATCCACATCAGGGAAGTGTAAAACAGAAGGTCCTCCACACCAGGGCAGTGTAAAACAGAAGGTCCTCTACACCAGGGCAGTGTAAAACAGAAGGTCATCCACATCAGGGAAGTGTAAAACAGAAGGTCCTCCACACCAGGGCAGTGTACAACAGAAGGTCCTCCACATCAGGGCAGTGTAAAACAGAAGGTCCTCCACACCAGGGCAGTGTACAAAACAGAAGGTCCTCAGACATTCAGAAGAGTGTAAAACAGATTGTAGCTGTCATCCATAATGCTGGCAAATGGATGTAAAACAGAACACATCCTGCCACACCAGGGCAGAAAATGTACAAAATGACGTTGATAAAGAAGGTCCTCTACACCAGCTGGCAGTGGTTCAAGAGATCCTCCTCCAAAACAGTCTTGAAGGGCAGTGTAAAAGCCAGTTCAATCTATTAAAGGTCATTTAACTATTTAATTCAATACCAGTGGCAGTGTAATTAAAGAAGGTCAGGCCTTCCACAACACTCACTCATCCTTGATGTCAGGACCAGATGGAACTCCTCCACACCATGGGCAGTGTACAAATCAGCAACTGGACAACCGAAGTAGTGGCAGACCTGTGGACAGATCATACCCATCCTCCAAAAACTGGAAAACTTGACTGTGTGAAGATGCATCTCAGACATTCTGGAAGAGTTTGAGATGAGGCATGAAGAGCCAATCAAAGATTGGAGCTGTGACTCAGGTTGAGGATAATGCATGCAGCCACAGCAATGGACCCCAGATTTGCCAGTCAAGAGCCTGTCCCAGGTGGCAACTGTTGAGGCCATCCTGACAAAAATAGGATGCTTTGACACAGAGCACCAGCAACAGGAGGAATCTGGTAGAGGAAATGGAGAAAATGTACAAAATGACTTGGAGGACCTGTTTCAGATAAATAGGCAGCCCGAATCAGAGCTGGTCTAGAGGTGGAGTTTCAAGAGCCTGCCTCCATGTCCAAAACAGTCTTGAAGGAAAACTCTGCAGCTCAAACTTGCAACAAGCCAGTTCAATCTATTAAAGTATTATTTTTGAAATTCCAGGAGACATTTAACTATTTAATTCAATATTCCAGTGTGCGTGTAATTAAATGTTGTTTCATTTGCAGGAAAATTGTTTGTTTTTTGTTTTTCAGGCCTTCCACAACACTCATCTATAATTGATGTCAAAACAGATGTTTCTTTTGGAACTTTATTTTAATGAAAATAAAGCAAGAGATTCATGTTTGTTTTGTAAAGTATACAGCAAGCAACCCCAGCAGCCTTGGACCCACGAGATGGTGCAGGACAATCTGGGCCGTATCTGTAAAGGACGAGGACTTCCATAAGGCTGAGGAGTTTGTCCAGCTAATGAGAATTCTCTATACAGCCATACTGATTGCAAAATGAAGTTGTCATCAGTTTGGACAAAATGCCACCTGTGGACAGAATCATACCCATCCTGTGAAAAACTAACAAAGAGACAAATTGCTTCAGTTTTGATTAGTCATGGAAATGAAGATGCAAATTTTCTCCCTATTTGATGGGCAACAAGGAAAAAACTGGTGTTTTGTGCAGGTACAGCCAACTAATAATACTGCAAATATTGTCAAAACCGATATATAGTAAAAGCTATCAGGTCAGCAGCGAGGACTGATTCTGATATGTAACACCATCACTTTCCCCCATCAATGGACCCCAGATTGAAAGGGAGGATCCAGGTGAGTGACGCCTCCTCAGCCTGTCCCAGGTGGCAAGAAGATTTGAGGCCAATGCTGACAGGTGCTTCAACAAAGGCTGTCAGACATATGCCGGAGCAGACAGACACAGAGCACCAGCAACAGGAGGGGATGATCTGATTTAAGGAGAAAGACCGCAGCAAATGGAGGAGACAGCCCTCCATTGTACAATGCAACAAGGAGTGCCTTGGAGGACCTGTTCTCAGAGGAGGACAGGGAGCGAGGTTAACTTTCAGATCCAACAGGACAGGTGGTCCTTCAACCTCAGTGGGAGCGTGTTCACCTAGAGGTGGAGTTCTGGACAAAGTACTGCCTCCCATCTCCATGGCTGAAAGAACCTGTGATGTGGTGGAACAAAGGGAGAAGGCAGAGAATTAACACGAGGCCTCAAATCTCCTCTGTTCAAAAAACAAATCACAAGGCCACCTCTGTGCAGTTTTATTTTCAGAAGCCTCCTCCAGCCCCCATTTAGTGAGATGCATGATTAAATTTTCGACTGCCCAGGGAACTCTTTTTAAAAGTCTAGCAGAAACACCAGGAGAGGTTCCATCAATCTAAAAGAGCAGCTAGAGAAGACAAATATGTTGATCTTTCTCCAGAGGAACTGTTAAGAACTGTTTGTCCTTTTACAGCCTACCTGCGTGCCCCACCCGTGTTGCTCCATACCACTATCTTTTCATTTGCAGGAAAATGTGTTTATTTAATTTGTTTTACATTTCCATCATCACAACATCTGAGTCTATAATAGTGGTTTGTTCAAGACATTGCTGTTTCTTTTGCTGTAAATAATTGTTTATTTTACATTTCAGAAAATAAAGCAATGTTGATTCTGTTCCAGGGAAAGGTTTGATTTTGCTTCGTGAGGAGATTTTTGTGGAAAAAGGGAAAAAGAACCAATAAGAAATACTGTTAAATGGCTTTTCTGTGTACATGATCTGAATGCAATGAAAGCAGTATCTGTAAGAGTAGTAATACAGTTAAATTTAAAACATGATCGATAAGCAGTATCGGAAAGAAAATTTTAGCCACTTTAGTAAGACCATGAAAAAATACATGATCGATAACAGTTGGCTGATAAAATAGGTATGCTTGCCGCTGAATACCGTTAAAATACTTTGAGCACAAAAAAGCAGTTGGAACTGCTCGGTAACCCATTTGCTGTTACGTGGAAAGCTACCGTTAAAATCAAATTAATGATTACCCCAATGCAATGATTCCTGATTGCAAAATGAAGTTCGCCTAATTTCAGTTTGAGACAAAACAAGCAAATGTAGTGTACAGAATCATTGTACCATCTAAACCACGCTGTGAAATATATTTCCCTTAACAAAGAGACAAATGAGAGTTTAAGAAAAAAAAGTTTTGATTAGTCATGGAAATAAAAGTACTGAAAACAAATTTTCTCCCTATTTAAAAAGATGGAGAACAAGCTATTAAGGAAAAATACTGGTGTTTTGGTGCAGGTACAGCCAACTAATAATACTGCAAATATTGTCAAAACAATACGATATATAGTAAAAGATAGCAGGATCAGCAGCGCCAGGCACCACTGATTCTGATATGTAACACTTTTGCTAAAATAGAAAATATCTACTGATGGTGCCCCCCATTTCACTGTTCAGATACGATTTCCCCATCCAACCTGTCAGAGCTTGAAAATTAAGGATCTGCAGAGAAGAAAAATGCTTTATTTAGAACCTCACCAAATACAGGTTTTGACAAGGTTCACTAGTGTACCAAGAAGATTTTCAAGGCTGTAATCCGGCCCTCGGCTTGTAGCAATTTTTTAGGTGCTTCAACAAAGTACTGTGTAAAGGGTCTGAATACTTATGTAAATGTGATACATTTTATTTTATAAATTAGCAAAAAATGTATATATCCTATTATTGCTTTGTCATTATGGGATATTGTGTGTAGATTGATAAGGTGAAAAAATTATTTAATCAATTTTAGAATAAGGCTGTAACGTAACAAAATGTGGAAAAAGTCAAGGGGTCTGACTACTTTCCAAATGCACTGTATATTAATGAATAGGTAGGGCCATCCTAAATTCTGGTATTAGGCAATGGACTGTTGATTCCATATGAATATTCACCCTTTCCTGGTTATTTCTATGGCCTACCTATTCACTTAGTGTACAAAACATTAACCATCCTAATATTGAGTTGAACCCCCGTTTACCCTCAGATCAGCCTCAATTCGTCACAGCTTGGACTACAAGGTGTCGAAAGCTTTCCACAGTGATACTGGCCCATGCTGACACCAATGCTTCCCACAGTTGTCTCAAGTTGGCTGAATGGTCCACCACCCAAAGGCCATTCTTGATACACACAGGAAACTACTGAATGTGAAAAACCCAGCAGCGTTGCAGTTCTTTACACACTCAAACTGGTGCGCCTGGCCTACTATCATACACCATTCAAAAGGCACAAATCTTTTGTGTTGCCCATTCATGCTCTGAGTGGCACACATACACAATCCATGTCTCAATGGTCTCAAGGCTTAAAAACCCTTCTTTAACCCGCCTCCTCCCTTTCATCTACACTGATTGAAGTGGATTTAACAGGTGACGTAGATAAGGGATCATAGCTTTCACCTGGTCAGTTTATGTCATGGAAAGAGGTGTTTGTAATATTTTGTACACTCAGTGTATGTTTTAGTTTCTTGACTGGTTACCCCTACTGACGTCAAAGTCCATTGTTTCAGAATGCCAAACGTCCTGAACGCTCAAAAGTACTTTACATATCTTAGGTTTGAAATTCATATGGTTTATTTTTTTAGGGATCAAATGTAATGTAATAGTGCTTTTACAGAATATAGAAACCATCGATGACTTTGCAATTTCAATGACAGCTTTTTGTATCAACATTTAGTGCCTATACAGGGACACGAGTTTTTAGGGTACAACATACTTCAGAAGTACCTAGAACTCATATAGGCTACATACAAATTCATTTAAAAAGATTAATATTTCCTGGTGCTCCTAAATGTTGTTGTGCTTCTAACTTTTTCAAGTTGGGAGCACCAGTGCTACTTAGTTCCAGCGAAGGGAAAGCTTAACACTACAGCATACAATGTCATTCTAGACAATTCTGTGCTTACAACATCGTGGCAATAGTTTGGGGAAGGCCCTTTCCTGTTTCAGCATGACAATGTCCATACAGAAATGGTTTGTCGAGATCAGTGTGGAAGAACTTGACTGCCTGCACAGAGCCCTGATCTCAACCCCATCGAACACCTTTGGGATGAATTGGAACGCCGATTGCGAGCCAGGCTTAATCGCCCAATATCAGTACCCAACCTCACTAATGATCGTAGCTGAATGGAAGCAAGTCCCCGCAGCAATGTTCCGACATCTAGTGGAAAGCCTGAGTGGAGGCTGTTATAGCAGCAAATGAGGGACCAACTCCACATAAATGCCCATGATTTTTGGAATGAGATGTTCGACGAGCAGTTGTCCACATACATTTGGTCATGTAGTGTGTTTGTTTTTAGTAACGGAATTGTTAAGCAGAAGGAAATGTTTCTTAAACTTACAGAAGGCATGTAAGCAATGTTGTCTCTAAGCTGATCGAATCAATGCAACATACCGAAACAAAACAAACCATGCAAGACTTAGTATGCAAAACTAACTAAGAGATTTTTTTGTAGGCAAAACGCATCGGAGTAGGATTCTATTGCATTGACAGGCAGGACTCAGGTCCATACTCTACACAGACCAATGCGCCATAACCAATCTGAGCTGCAGTAGGCCTATATGCAAATATACCATTGCCAAATATGGATCTGTGCCATTCACTTTGAACTGGACTGTGTATGCAGCATGAGTGGTCATGAGTAGATGTGCTTGTTTTCAGATCAAAGCGAGAGCTACATGTACCGACCTGTGCACATTTATTCATATTCATATTCACATTTGCTAGTTAGTTAGTTATTAGCACAGGTATAGATAATGTGTAGTCAGGAATGGGGGAGTGATTGCTTCCTACAAGAGCAAAAAACATGTGCATTTCTAGCCATCTTTAAAAGTGCATCAGGTAAATAGCTTTTCTTGTCTTAAAGGGGCAGTGCTGTATTTTGAGACAGGCCTGAAGAAGCTAAGTAGCCAATAGGCAGAGGGTAGCTTGACTTGTCTAATTCTCTGTAATAATGGTATGGGAATAATGATGCATTTTATTTTGTGAAGTAGTTTCTTGCATCAAACACCACAACAACATTTTCAGTCACCTTTTTTATTTTATCTTTATTTAAACTAGGCAAGTTAAATAAGAATTTGTTAACTAACAGTCCCTCCAGGATTACGCGATTCTGCAATAGCATAATTCAATGCAGAATCAACCAATGAGCGCATATTATGTGAGAGCTCTCAATTTTGATCAATCCTGCACTTTTAGTGCATAAAAGGGTTCAATCAAAAGTGAGTTTGTAATTTTGACCAATTACTGCACTGTTACTGTGCAAAATGGCCCAATCCAACCACACATCAAAAAAGTTGCGAAGATGTGTGATTGTTGATGGCCGACAGGCAGTACAATGAACAGAAATCAATCTCATTTGCCAACAAAAATAGCAGCTAAACAATTAGCCAAATGATTTTGGAAACATGAGAAGGTCGACATTCAACAGTCACTTCGAATCAGCAAAGCACATGAGAATGTCAGAACAGTTCCCACAGCAGCTGCAGATCACCATGACTGAAGTAGTAGCAGGGAAGACTGTGGCAAGCTCTGAAAGAATCAAGGTGAGTGGTGTTTTACTCAAACTTTTACTCTGCTAAACTTGGCGGTCGGCACTCTTGGTGGTCGGCACTCTGCTCTTCCCAGTCTGTCAGATTTGCCGTTTAAACTCTGTAAAACCTAATACAGATCACAAAAGCACAATCTTTCTGGATTTAAAAAAAATTGTAATACCGTTATAAAAATACATATCAACCACAATACTCTATTTTTACGTTTTCTGTGCTTTATCTTCCTAACGACCCTTTCAGAAAAATACAAATCACATTCAAGTATTTTGAAGACAATTTATGCGAAAGAAATATCAACCCTCAAATTGAAAGTGATCAGCTTTGAATCTATTTGGGGTTTTTTGTTGCGAGAGGGAGAGAGAGAGTAGGAATGGGAGGTGCATATGGGAGGTGCATCTCATATTTATAGAAAGCCACAAGCCTGATGGAGAGGAATGGTGTGTGTGAGTGAGTGAATGTTTAATTGTTTTTGTATTATGTATTCTGCATAAAATCGTCCTAAAACTGAGCACATACGACTTTGTATTGCTTTATTTGAAATTAACGTGAAAAAAAAACATTGCAAAATGTATCGCAGAATTTCAGAAAAGCTGCAGCAAAAATCAAGCATTTTTGGCCACAGAAATCACCCAAAACTGATTTACAGTGATGACCTACCCCAGCCAAACCCAGACTACGCTGGGCCAATTGTGATCTGCCTTATGGGACTCCCAATCAAGTCCGGATGTGATACAGCCTGGATTCAAACCAGGGACTGTAATGACGCCTCTTTCACTGAGATGCAGTGCCTTAGACCACTGTACCACTAGGGAGTCGTTCTCTAAAGGACAAGTGGATAAACAGGTTAATGTCAAGCTCTACATGTTTTTTTTTTCAAACGTCTCTTGGAATGTAGGCTACATTGAAAACCACACATTGGCTGCTACTGTAGGCTGAATGACAGAACAGCTACAGTGGGGAGAAAAGTATGTGGACCCTTTGGAATTACCTGGATTTCTGCATACATTTGTCAAAATGTGATCTGATCTTCATCTTAGTCACAGCAATAGACAAACACAGTCTGCTTAAACTAATAACACACAAATGAATGTATTTTTCTTGTCTATTTTGGACACATCATTTAAACAGTCACAGTGCAGGTTGGAAAAAGTATGTGAACCCCTAGGCTAATGACTCCTCCAAAAGCTAATTGGAGTCCGGAGTCAGCTAACCTGGAGTCCAATCAATGAGACGAGATTGGAGATGTTGGTTACAACTGCCCTGCCCTATAAAAAACACGCACAAAATGTGAGTTTGCTATTCACAAGAAGCATTGCCTGATGTGAACCATGCCTCGAACAAAAGAGATCTCAGAAGACCTAAGATTAAGAATTGTTGACTTGCATAAAGCTGGAAAGGGTTACAAAAGTAGCTCTAAAAGCCTTGATGTTCATCAGTCCACAGTAAGACAAATTGCCTATAAATGGAGAAAGTTCAGCACGGTTGCTACTCTCCGAGCCAACCAGCAAAGATAACTACAAGAGCACAGTGCAGAATGCTCAATTAGGTTAAGAAGAATCCTAGTGTCAGCTAAAGACTTACAGAAAACTCTGGAACATGCTAACATCTCTGTTGACGAGTCTACGATACGTAAAACACTAAACAAGAATGGTGTTCATGGGAGGACACCACGGAAGAAGCACCTGCTGTCCAAAAAAAAAAACATTGCTGCACGTCTGAAGTTTGCAAAAGAGCACCTGGATGTTCCACAGCGCTACTGGCAAAATATTCTGTGGACAGATGAAACTACAGTTGAGTTGAATGAAGGAACAAACAACACCATGTGTGGAGGAAAGAAGGCACAGCACACCAACAGCAAAACCTCATTCCAAGTACGGTGGAGGGAGCGTCATGGTTTGGGGCTGCTTCGCAGCCTTAGGACCTGGACAGCTTGCTATCATCGATGGAAAAATGAATTCAAGTTTATCAAGACATTTTGCAGGAGAATGTAAGGCTGTCTGACTGCCAAAAACATTTGGTTGAGTTTATTGCTGTCAAAGGAGGGTCAACCAGTTATTAAATCCAAGGGATCACATACCTTTCCACCATACACTGAATGTTTACACGGGGTGTTCAATAAAGACATGAAAACATATAATAGTTTGTGTGTTGTTCGTTTAAGCAGACTGTGTTTGTCTATTGTTGTGACTTAGATGAAGATCAGGTCAAATTTTATGACCAATTTATGCAGAAATCCAGATAATTCCAAAGGGTTCACATACTTTTTCTTGTCACTGTATTTCCATGTTAAAATGTTATGGGATGCATTTGCTCCATTGTTTTTGATAGGAGGCCACTCTTGTAGGTCTACATTAAGATCAAATAGCCAGAGTAGCCTACTAGACCACTGTTAAAACTAACATAAAGTAAGTACAGCCTCAGTGTTCAAGGTAAACTCGTCGGAAGTTATCACAGAATTTTTACAATGTTCAAGTTTACACTCAGCAGACCTGAAATCGCTAAGTGCCCCCCCAAAAAAATCGAGGCAACATTGCATCCAAGTATGTTTTTATGTATTTGTAATACCTTCTCTGGTAGATGTTTTCTATTCCATCTGTGTGACAAAAAACAGAAACCTTTGCTTATTCCAAATTTGTAGGAGCAAAAATGGTAGAACATTTTAAATATGCCTTAATTTCTCAAAAATATAGAGACTATTAGCTTTCATTTGACATGCTCCTATGAACTTCACATATTGGTGGTCATTGGTCCTTACAGATGGAACATACAATTTATCCTGGAAAGCACACATTTATTTACCACAATATTGCATACAGAAAAGAAACGTCCAGAGCAAGAGCTAACAAAGCTCTCACTTAACAAGCAGTCCTAAATTCCCTCACAATTAGATTTTTAGAGGTGAAGAAAATATATTTTGACAAGACACCCTTGGCCTAGAAATAGTAACCAACACCTTACAGTCGATAGGGAGTAGGAGCAAAATCCCTGCATATAATAGTTATGGACGGGGCGGCAGGTGGTTAGAGCGTTGGACTAGTAATCGAAAGGTTGCAAGTTCGAATCCCCGAGCTGACAAGGTCTGTCGTTCTGCCCCTGAACAGGCAGTTAACCCACTGTTCCTAGGCCGTCACTGAAAATAAGAATTTGTTCTTAACTGACTTGCCTAGTTAAATAAACATAAAATAAATGGACAGTGGCAGCCTGTCAGGTTTAGCTCATTAGCAATCAGTTAGTTGACAGCTTTACCTAGTTGTTAATTCAGAATATTTTTTACCATCATTTCAGCCTGTGTGTATGGCTGTGTAGCATGATTGAGTCTTCATGGCACATGAACAGCTCTCAGTGAGCGTCTGTTTCACACAGCATCTGTGATGCAGCAGGAGGTGAGGATAAACTGCTTACGCCACACGCCGCTCTGACAGCAGAGCATGTTAATGGGCCAAAAGAAGACACACTGGTGCCAAAGAGATGGAAAAGAAAGATACAGAATTTGAAAGACGGGGAGGATCAGATGGTGTGAGAAAATAATTCTTTCAGCATTTCCCTCAAACAGGCTGGCGTTTACCCCACACTGATTTCCCAACAGAAGCCATGGCAGTAACTACACAGCCCTGCCAATCTCACCCTCTATGCTATATCCCAGGGGTATCCAACCTTTTCTAGAATGAGTGCTACTAAAAAAGTTTTTAAAAAGTGTCGCAAGCTATTTATTTCTCTCTAGCTTTCAAAAAAGGCACATTCGACTTTTCTCCCCTGCAACCTTTCCCCGAGTTTTTAGTGTAAAATAGAAAGTAGTGCTGGGGAACGTCTCTGCCGAGTTATTTTCAGGTCTCTCCAGAGATGTTAGATCGGGTTCAAGTCCGGGCTCTGGCTGGGCTACTCAAGGACATTCAGAGACTTGTCCCGAAGCCACTCCTGCGTTGTCTTGGCTGTGTGCTTGGGGTCTTTGTCCTGTTGGAAGGTGAACCTTCACCCAGTCGGAGGTCCTGAGTGCTCTGAGGCAGATTTTCATCAAGAATCTCTCTGTACTTTGCTCCGTTCATCTTTCCCTCGATCCGGACTAGTCTCCCAATCCCTGCCGCTGAAAAACACCTTCAATGCTGCAGAAATGTTTTGGTACCTCTGAGCTCTGCAGACAATTCCTTCAACCTCATGGCTTGGTTTTTGCTCTGACATGAACGGTCAACTGTGTGACCTTATATAGACAGGTGTGTGCCTTTCCAAATCATGTTCAATCAATTGAATTTACCAGAGGTGGACTCCAATCAAGTTGTAGAAACATCAAGGATGATCAATGGAAACAGGATGCACCAGAGTTCAATTTTGAGTGTAATATTTGCTTATATTTTTAAAAACCTGTTTTCACTTTGTCATTATGGGGTATTGTGTGTAAATTGATGAGGAAAACAATTCATTTAAGAATAAAGCTGTAATGTAACAAAATGTGGGGGAAAATGAAGGGGTCTGAATACTTTCCGAATGCACTTTACCTGCTCAAATAATGGTTAAGAAACAACACTAAAAGGGGGCCCTATAAAACCAGTTGATTTTCCCCAAATTCTGTTTTATATTTATCCACATTAGGTTCCCAGTTGTATTTTTCCTGGTTTTAGATTTTTTGTTTTTCACTCAAAATTACAATTGTTCATAGAGAAACAACTAAATTAGATGTTTTGAGTCCATATCAATGCTTAAATCACATCAAAATACATTATATTTTATAGAATTTGTAGAACAAATCCAGGGACTCAAATCCTGCAGTGCCAGACGTGTCCCCCTGCTTAAGCCAGTACGTGTCCAGGCCCGTCTGAAGTTTGCTAGAGAGCATTTGGATGATCCAGAAGAAGATTGGGAGAATGTCATATGGTCAGATGAAACCAAAATATAACTTTTTGGTACAAACTCAACTCGTCGTGTTTGGAGGACAAAGAATGCTGAGTTGCATCCAAAGAACACCATACCTACTGTGAAGCATGGGGGTGGAAACATCATGCTTTGGGGCTGTTTTTCTGCAAAGGGACCAGGATGACTGATTAGTGTAAAGGAAATAATGAATGGGGCCATGTATCATGAGATTTTGAGTGAAAACCTCCTTCCATCAGCAAGGGCATTGAAGATGAAACATGACTGGGTCTTTCAGCATGACAATGATCCCAAACACACCGCCTGGGCAACGAAGGAGTGGCTTCGTAAGAAGTATTTCAAGGTCCTGGAGTGGCCTAGCCAGTCTCCAGATCTCAACCCCATAGAAAATCTTTGGAGGGAGTTGAAAGTCCGTGTTGCCCAGCAACAGCCCCAAAACATCAATGCTCTAGAGGAATGGGCCAAAATACCAGCAACAGTGTGTGAAAACCGTGTGAAGACTTACAGAAAACGTTTGACCTCTGTCATTGCCAACAAAGGGTATATAACAAAGTATTGAGATGAACTTTTGTTATTGACCAAATACTTATTTTCCACCATAATTTGCAAATAAATGTATTAAAAATCCTACAATGTGATTTTCTGGATGTTTTTTGTCAGTCATAGTTGAAGTGTACCTATGATGAAAATTACAGGCCTCTCTCATCTTTTTAAGTGGGAGAACTTGCACAATTGGTGGCTGACGAAATACTTTTTTGCCCCACTGTATGTTGTATGCACAGAGAGGTGTGGGGAGAGAGAGAAGGAGAGGTGGAGAGAAAGCGGTAGAAACAGATCCAAAGAATTTGAAAACAAACCCAATTTTGATAAACTCCCATATCTACTGGGTGAAATACCAGTGTGCCATCATAACAGCAAGATTTGTGACCTGTTTCCACAAGAAAATGGCAACCTGTGAAGAAGAAATACCATTGTAAATACAACCCATATTTATGTTAAAGTTTAAAAAAAAGGGGAAATAAATGAACTATTTGCACATCGTTACAACACTGTACATAGACATATGAAATGTATTTATTATTTTGCAACTTCTGTGAGTGTAATTTTTCCTGTTTATTTGTATTGTTTATTTCACTTTTCTTATGATCTACTTCACTTGCATTGGCAATGTTAACATATGTTTCCCATGCCAATAAAGCCCTTGAATTGAAATTAATTGAAAGAGGACATGATTTCCCAACAGATCAGGAAGTGGCAAATAAAAAATAAATGCCTTCCACCAGTCAACATCCTGTCATCCAGAACACTGAAGAAACCTGCTCTAATAACAGTGTATCTATCCATCAATGTTCACATCAATATGATAGTGGGAAGTACAAATAGAATCTGGAGAATACAGATTAGCTTGGTTTGTTCAAGACAACCATTTTAGCACTGACATTTCATAATATAAAACAGACTTCCTCAAATAAAATAAATGAGACTGAGCTTGGAAAAGCAAGAAAATGTCAGCAAAGCAGAAGTTAATACGTGCTAGGGCTTAAAATTGGTGGCCTGTGTACATTTTATTGAGGACAATTATTTCTCTCTCCTGACTTCAAGTAAAACATGTTTGAAGTCTGGGGGTTGGCTGGGGTCCCAGCAGGTGGGCAGGAGACCGCTGAGAGCAGCAGGGAGGGAGAAGGAGACAGAGACACCAGGCCAGGGAGACCATAACTTCTGGGGCAGGAGCTCCCTTGTTGCCTGGGCTCAGAAACACGCCTGGATGAAAGTGTTACTGTTTGTCTCTGGAACTAGTTATAAACAGACTTTATCAAATACTAATGGACACATTACGCCACACAAAACTCTTGTCTCTCATATCAGGAGGACACACATTTTGTCCTCCAGTGCCACTGAGGTTATTCACTGTGTTGGGTGGAAGAAGGGTCATTCAAACAAACACATCATAGTGGAGAGTTCATTAGAGGTGTCTGTTTCTCTAGTGAAATACCAGACTCACAGTCGAGAAGCGGGTCCCTTTTCTGTTTGTTTTAACACAGTAACCGCAGTGGGAACCTATAAATAACACTGGTTTCTGTCGGGATCCAAGTTCTTATCTGGAACTAATGCGCTGTAGTTCTTGTCAAGATTAGCTTCTATTTCTGCCTTCTCATTTTGGGCAGAGAAAATAACAATGGAACAGTTGAGACTTAAAAGTTTTGTGTAATTGTCTTTCTGGAAACTACCCACCCAAATCGCAAAATCTAATTTGATAACCCAATTGGGGGAGGGTTCTATTCTGTTTAGGCCCCCAGTCCACAAAGATGTTCATTTTAAGGCAAGGACTTAAGCTAGCCTGTTTCTTACATACAGTCCTATTCTTTGTTTTTTTGAAAGATGAACAGTGAGCACAATCAAAGTTATGCAGTGAAACAACCTGCAGTTGAAGTCAGAAGTTTACATACACCTTAGCCAAATACATTTAAACTCAGTTTTTCACAATTCCTGACACTTAATCCTAGTAGAAGTTCCCCGTCTTAGGTCAGTTACGATCACCACTTTATTTTAAGAATGTGAAATGTTAGAATAATAGTAGAGAGAATGATTTATTTCAGCTTTTATTTCTTTCATCACATTCCCAGTGGGTCAGAAGTTTACATATACTCAATCAGTATTTGGTAGCATTGCCTTTAAATTGTTTAACTTGGGTCAAACGTTTCAGGTAGCCTTCCACGAGCTTCCCACAATAAGTTGGGTGAATTTTGGCCCATTCCTCCTGACAGAGCTGGTGTAACGGAGTCTGTAACCTGTAACCTTGCTCGCACACACCTTTTCAGTTCTGCCCACACATTTTCTATGGAATTGAGGCTTTGTGATGGCCACTCCAATTCCTTTACTTTGTTATCCTTAAGCTAACTTGCCACAACTTTGGAAGTATGCTTTGGGTCATTGTCCATTTGGAAGACCAAGCTTTAACCTCTTACCTCCGCCCGACACACAGATGCATCCCATCTAGACATCTGTAAATGCAAATGCGCTACGCTAAATGCTAATAGCACTCGTTAAAACTCAAACGTTCATTAAAACACACATGCAGAGTACTGAATTAAAGCTACACTCGTTGTGAATCCAGCCAACAAGTCAGATTTTTAAAATGCTTTTCGGCGAAAGCATGAGAAGCTATTATCTGATAGCATGCAACACCCCTAAAGACCCGCAGGGGAAGTAAACAAAATAATTAGCATAGTCGGCGCTACACAAAATGCAGAAATAAAATATAAAACATTCATTACCTTTGACAATCTTCTTTGTTGGCACTCCTAGATGTCCCATAAACATCACTATTAAGTATTTTTTTTCGATTAAATCGGTCCATATATAGCCTAGATATCGATCTATGAAGACTGTGTGATCAAGGAAAAAAACAGCGTTTTATAACGCAACGTCATTTTTTTTAATTAAAAAAGTCGACGATAAACTTTCACAAAACACTTCGAAATACTTTTGTAATGCCCATTCGTAGCCTAGTGGTTAGAGCGTTGGACTAGTAACCAGAAGGTTGCGAGTTCAAACCCCCGAGCTGACAAGGTACAAATCTGTCCTTCTGCCCCTGAACAGGCAGTTAACCCACTGTTCCCAGGCCGTCATTGAAAATAAGAATGTGTTCTTAACTGACTTGCCTGGTTAAATAAAGGTAAAATTAAAATATGCAACTTTAGGTATTAGTAAAAGTTAATAATCGATCAAATTGATCACGGGGCGATGTATATTCTATAGCTACGTCTAGAAATAATGTCCGGATAAATCTCAAACAAAATATCCTGTTGGAGATCGGAAGAAATGGGCTGTCTCTTGTTCGTTTGACCAAGAAACAAATCCTAGGCAAATGACAAGACTGTTGACATCGTGTGGAAGCTGTAGGTATTGCAACCTCGGCTCCAGGTAATGTGGTTTCTATTCAACAATACATTCAAGTGGCGCATTGATATATTTTCCAGTTTTCAGTGATCAGATTTTCCTGCGCTTTTCGATGAAACACACGTTCTGTTATAGTCACAGCCGTGATTTAACCAATTTTAGAAACGTGTGAGTGTTTTCTATCCACACATACTAATCATATGCATATACTATATTCCTGGCATGAGTAGCAGGGCGCTGAAATGTTGCACGATTTTTAACAGAATGTTCGAAAAAGTAGGGGGTAGGATCAACAGGTTAACTTCCTGACTGATGTCTAGAGATGCTTCAATATATCCACATAACTGTCTTTCCTCATGATGCCATCTATTTTGTGAAGTGCACCAGTCCCTCTTGCAGAAAAGCACCCCCACAACATGATGCTGCCACCCCTGTGCTTCACGGTTGGGATGGTGTTCTTCGACTTGCAAACCTCCTCCTTTTTCCTCCAAAACAATGGTCATTATGGCCAAACAGTTCTATTTTTGTTTCATCAAACCAGAGGACATTTCTCCAAAAAGTATGATCTTTGTCCCCATGTGCAGTTGCAAACCGTAGTCTGGCTTTTTTTATGGCGGTTTTGGAGCAATGGCTTCTTCCTTGCTGAGCAGCCTATCAGGTTATGTCGATATAGGACTCGTTTAACTGTGGATATAGATACTTTTGTACCCATTTCCGCCAGCATCTTCACAAGGTCCTTTGCTGTTGTTCTGGGATTGATTTGCACTTTTCGCACCAAAGTACGTTCATCTCTAGGACACAGAACGCATCTCCTTCCTGAGAGATATGAAGCCTGCATAGTGTTGGTCCCATGGTTTTTATACTTGCGTACTATTGTTTGTACCGATGAACGTGGTAGCTTCAGGCGTTTGAAAATTGCCCTAAGGATGAACCGGACTTGTGGAGGTTTACAATTTTCTTTCGGAGGTCTTGGCTGATTTCTTTTGATTTTCATGATGTCAAGCAAAGAGGCAGTGAGTTTGAAGGTAGGCCTTTTCAATACATCCACAGGTAGACCTCCAATTGACTCAAATGATGTGTATTAGTCTATCAGAAGCTTCTAAAGCCATGACTTTTCTGGAATTTTCCAAGCTGTTTAAAAGGCACAGTCAACTTAGTGTATGTAAACTTCTGACCCACTGGAATTGTGATAGTGAATTTATAAGTGAAATAATCTGTGTCTGTAAACAACTATAATTTGTTTTTCAACAGGAAGAACAGCCAAACACACATCCAGGCTGTGTAAGGGCTATTTGACCAAGAAGGAGAGTGATTGAGTGCTGCATCAGATGACCTGGCCTCCACAATCACCCAACCTCAAACCAATTGAGATGGTTTGGAATGAGTTGGACCACAGAGTGAAGGAAAATCAGCCAATAAGTGCTCAGCATATGTGGGAACTCCTTCAAGACAGTTGGCAAAGCATTCCAGGTTAAGCTGGTTGAGAATGCCAAGAGTGTGCAAAGCTGTCATCAAGGCACAGGGTGGCTACCTTGAAGAATCTCAAATATAAAATATATTTTGATTTGTTTAACACTTTTTTGGTTACTACATGATTCCATATGTTATTTCGTAGTTTTGATGTCTTCACTATTATTCTACGTGTAACTATTTTTTTTATAGCTTACAGCAATGATCATCTGCCACTGTCACATGGCAGGGCCAAGTGAGGCCTCTTCACAGAAGCATCTCTCTGTCTTCATCCCCACATCTGTGGAAGTCATCATGGGTAAAGGAGGCCCGCCACCTACCTCTATTAGCCTACTGCTTTCTCCAGCTTTTTCTGACAAGACAAACATGTTGATTGTAAATCTTACATGGCCTCACATTCAGACTGTCATCCCAAATTCAAATACTTTAGGAATGCCAACACATGGGTGTTAGATTTTACAGCTACCACATCTTTCTCCTAGATGGAACCAAAAAGAAGTTCAGAGATCACCCTTCCATCCCCTGAACGTGACACTCACAGCATGCTGTTAACCAAACTTCTAACTTAGCTCTTAGCTACTGGAGACACTACCTGGGTGCCAGGCATTCTACTGAACTACCATTTAATTAGCATTCTCTTCCTGATTCACCACATGCCTGGGTGGGTAGTGCCACATTGCTGTTGACATTACACTACAGACAGATTCTAGGAATGCATAAGTGATTCCTGCAGAGAGCTCTATGGTCTGTGGAGACACCATGGTCTCTTGAGTGGCTATAATGACTGCGTGATTACTTATCACGACACCCTTTGCTCTCTTTCCCTGCTACGGACAGATTTGAACAGTCAATTGCACAAAGTGGACAAACCAGTCATGCTAAATGAAGGACAGAACATGCATGCATAACAGAGAAACCAAATGGCTTTGTTTCATTAAATATGTGCATCGTTCCATTGCAAGCACTTCTGTTGTTATTAAACATCCATATATATATATATATATATATATATATATTCTTTGTTTGATTTTTTTTTTAATGAATATCGCAAGCTACAACATAATACCATTTTTGGCACAATTTTCTGCATCCAGTATGAAGGAGGTTGGAGGATGGTTCAAAAGCCAATGCTAAATAGCGTTAGCACAATGACTCGAAGTCTACAGGAACAGTTAGCATGCTAGCTGTTCCTGTTCATCCACCTCTGGGGAAGTAGATAAATAGCTTCATTGCCAAAATATCAATCCATCCCTTTAATATGGTGGAAATTACAGTCTTTAGAGCTAATTACAGGTTATTTTTCTTTATAGAAAATTCTTAGGCGGGCCGGGCATCTAAATGTTAATTTTCGGGATGGAAAAACAGTTTCAGTGTCAACTTAAATGACCAAAACCAGATAGAAAGCACGCAGAAAATATTTTGAACTATATAGACTTTTTAATAATACCATCTTTGAGAACAATAAAACATAAGCTTGACACTCCGAGAACTGGATTTTTAATTTATTTTAAAAACAAGGATCCAGGGCACATACCTATTGATGTTGTTATAATGTTTGAGAAGAGGAACACAGTTAGTTGACTTTAAAACTGCTAGATGGGCTCTCGGTTCCATAGCAAACTATGTAGAATTACTGTAAATTGTCCTCTCAGCTCAGTGGAAACATTTGTAGAATTGCAGAAAACATGCATTACAATAGCAAAATTCTATCCGCCGCCAAGATAGCCTATTAGCTAGAAAGGTATGTTAGAGTTTACACTTCCTCTTCCAAAGAACTGTGGGGAAGTTAAAACAATGAAACTTTCTACCAAATCTATCCATTTAAAAATGCATTACTTCTACTTGCCATTATTATTCACCTGATAAGACATTTCTTTTTTGCCTAACATGAGGGGGTCCGGTCCCTGGGTTGCCGGTTTACCTGTGTGGGTGTCCCTAGGCAAGAAAAGTTTGAAAACCCCTGGACTAAGCTAAAAAAAGAATGTGCTAACAAGGCATTGGCTATTAGGTCTCGGGCTGTTAGCTAGCAAGTTACATTTTCACTAGGGTGGTCCAACTTCACAGGGACCGACCAGAAACCCTACATGCAAGAAGATTTGAGTGGAAGCACAATTCACTTTCTGTGACCGTTGTTGCACAATTGCAGCTTGGGGCTTATTATAATCACCACTCGGATTTGAGCAGAAGAGCTGAGCCTGGCTGGCACACACATCTTTCCTCCCAGTACCTTCCTCTGTGGTTACTGGTTAGGACCCATCTGACGTCTGTACTCTGTAAACTCTGTCTAGGCTACATATTTCTTCAAATGTGTTTTTTATGCATATTTTAGCAAAACAAGACCAACAAACCTGCAGAACTTAGGGGCCTCAGTGTGTATGTAGCCTACACTCTGGGTCACTCAGGGCAAGAACTTAATTCAAACTTCCTAAAACCTCATCTGGCAGCAGGTCCTGTCCCTTGACCACTTCCCCACAATGACATTTCACAAATGGTGACAGAAGCTAAACGCAAGCTTACATTTCAGTTGGCCTACTTGAACAAACTAATCCCGACTGCCACAGTATCTAGCTACAAAATAGCCAAAGTATATTCAGCTTTCTTGACTGAGGTCCTACAGTACTATTAAAATAGTCCATTTGGAGAAAAGGGAATGCATTTAAAAAGGTATGTTGTACCACTGCACTGAAAGCTCTCTTTTTCCATTAGGACACTTAAGTCTAGAAAAAGCCCAAACGGTTCCCTGGGGCCTGATAAATATGAAAAGGGATCCTCTCTGTGCTGTGTCAATGGGACAAAGGAGCTGGCTGTGAATTTAGGAGACAACACACAACCCTTCATCTGGCTAAACTCTGAGTGTCAGTTCAGTCAGTGCTGCTCCACGCATTCCTCTGTTAATTTCCCCACAATGGGCAGGCCAGGCTCTCTCTCTCTCTCTCTCTCCCTGGCCTGCCATGGGCTCCGTTTACCCCTGCCTCCAGGACCGGAAACCAGCAGCTGGGGTCGTTTGGACAACCTGGGACCGGAAGTGCCAGAGAGGAGCTCTTCCAGTGGACCTCCAGGATCGACACGGATCATGGGGCCAGAGTGAGATGTGGGCAGTACGTTGCAGTAAGTGTACAGTACACTATTTGTAAAGGCATAGCTTGAAGTGAATGTATGACACAGTGCTTCACCACTTCTGCTTCTTTGTTGATCTTGAGCCACTGGAATAAAACACATCCATTGACACATAGAACATGTGATAGGGCCTAGGCTATTGTAGAGAGGTTTGCACCGCGGCAGTAAAAAGGCCATATAAGCAATCTAAAATAACAGAGGTAAATTATTTTTAAATGGAAGTCAATTCAGGAAGTGAATTGATATTCAACTTGTCAACTGAATACCACATGTGCTGGCATTGACTGGCAGTGACATGTCATTGAACCCAACCCTGGTAAACAGGAAAGCCTTATCAGGCGTCAGTCTGCTGCTGTTCAGTCGGGAAGGTTAGTATTGATGCTGAGAAGGTAATGTTGACGCCTTGGGCTCCCTGTCTCTCACTAGGATAGCTGTGGGGAATGCTATCCAGTGTCATTCCATCCATTTCTCTTTCTGTTTCAGAGTAACACAAAGCACATGTGGGGGTTCTGAACATGAAGGGCTCAGTATGTGTTCAATTGCATCTTCCATTCAGGTGTTCAGGAAGAGCAGACATTCTGCAGAGGAAAAGCTGTGCTCCTGCCTGGCTACGAAAACACCACAAGTCTCAACATGTACTCCATTCCATAGGAAGAATGGCAAAAATTCTGCATAAATACAACACACCATCACCAATGCTGACAGATACTGTGTGAATACAAATCATGTTACATGCATTGTGCAAAGAAGGCCAACTACCTATGCTGTGCCTGTGCAAACAGATGTCAGTGTAACAACAACCTAGATGGATTTTCTGGAAATAATATTGCTCAATGTCAAATTTCTACATCAGTTGGAACAACAACCACATTTTGCAGGTGACGTAATTCAACATGAAAGTTGAACAGGCACAGATGTGGGCCTAGGCCTAAAGATCACTTATTTTCCACCATGAAAATAAGCCGAGCAAGCTGCACACAACACAGGCCAACCGTCTTTAGTGAAAGAACTCTATTGAACCGATGTCTGAATCAGTATGGTAATTTCACAGATGCTCCTAAACCAGGTGGGGTCAAACTCATTTGACGGAGGGCCGAATGTCCGCGGGTTTTTGGTCATCAATTAAGACCTAGACAACCAGGTAAGGGGATTTCCTTCCTAATTAGTGACCTTAATTCATCAATCAAGTACAAGGGTGGAGCGAAAACCCGCAGACACTCGGCCGTCCATGGAAAGTGTTTGACACGTGCCCTAAACGTATTGTCATTTTCATTACATGCGCTAAATCAAATGTCACAAACAATAGAAAATCTCCCCCTGGGCCACTTGGGGGTAAGCATAGGCTACATGTCCATACTTCCGTATAGCTCATATATACACAGAGGCAATACACAGTCTATAGACCATCAGTTTATTTATTTCCAACGAGTGCTAGACAAACATTATCTAAGAGGTTGGTTGCCAGCCATTGATTAGGTGAGCTAGACCAGGGAGCTTCAAGTTCCTTGGCGTCCACATCCCTAAGGACTGGGTCCACACACATACCTGCACAGTCTTGAAGAGGGCATGGCAGCACCTCTACCCTTACAGGAGGTTGAAAAGACTTGGCATGGGCCTTCAGATCCTCAAACACTTCTACAGCTGCACCATCGAGAGCATCTTGACTGGCTGAATCACCACTTGGTATGGCAACTGCACTGCCCTTGACTGCAAAGTAATACAGAGGTAGTGTGGACAGCCCAGCAGATCACTACGGCTGAGCTCCCTGCCATCCAGGACCTCTACAATCAGGCGGTGTCAGAGGAAGGCCTGACGAATTGCCAAAGATTCCATCTACTCAAGCCATAGACTGTTCACTCTACTACCGTCCGGCAAACAGTACTGGAGCATCGGCACAGCTTCTACCCCCAAGCCATAAGACCCCTAAATTGCCAGACTGCTAAATAGTCAATAATGGTACCCGAACAATCGGCACTCACACTCTTGCACTGACTCTAAGCACACTCACAAGACTTTATATACACACACACACACACACTACAGTGTCACTCCCTCACACATAACACACAGGCATACCGACACCACAACCTCACACTCTTTTACTCATAATTTGCTGCTGCTACTTTGTTCTTTATTTTACTCTTTTACCCGCCTTCATGTACATATCTGCCTCAAATACCTCTGCACTTTGATCTGGTACTGGTACTCCCTATATATAGCTTCATTCTTGTGCATTTTATTTTATTCCTCGTTATTTACTTGTATTTATTTATATTTTTTGACTTTGCATCGTTGGAAAAGGTTTGTAAGCAAGCATTTTACTGTAAAGTCTACACCAGTTGCATTTGGAGCATGTGATAAATACAATTTAATTTGATACAATGGGCTCATCATTCCCTGTCCACCCACAGATCTGTAACAGACAAGCAGGGATGGAGGCAGCCTTGAATGCATCATGACATCCCTGAATTGGATTTCCGATTAAGAGGGTTTCATGTAATTAGCTAGAGTACATTCAGTGTAGTGTACAGCCTGTCATGAGTAGCACAGTGACACATCACCTAGGGGCTTTTAGCCAACACTTGTCTCAGCCATGGGACGTATGCACCTCGATGAGGCTTTTAGCAGGTTGATTGACAAGGCTGCTATGCACCTGTGTGTGGCCAGCATTCTAATTTCAAGTGGTTTATCTAGTCCTAGTGTTTAAAACAGGAAATAATGGAAAACCTCTCTCGTTGGGCATGTGTATTGTGGCATAGACCTCAAGAGAAATATGTTCTCAACATGTTCTTCCACTACCCCAACAGCACACTGCCCTTCTCTTGTTGACCAAGTACGCACCATAACGTAACAACAATGGCCTCTTTAAAATGCACCTTGAGTTATGTTACGGAGTACACAAAGGGCACCACTGGTCCCAGGGCAATTACTAATAGCCTAGGTCATTGTGTATTCCCTTCCTCCCATTTCTCCTGCAACGTTTACCTGAAAGGGCTGTAGAGCAAGTGTCACCAAAATTAGTCTCTCTGACATTATTTCTCACTACTCTCAGTGGGCATTCCAAGTGCACTCCATCTATCTAATCCCAAAAACACAAAATGTGTTATTTATTTAATAACCTTGAGCAAGACAGACTGAAGTTTTGTTTTTAAGTAAAAAAAGTAAAAAGTAAAAATGAGAGCATGCAACTGCCCAGTCCACCGACAAACTCAATTCCTTCCACTTGCTAGTAGAGACAAGTTTCGGGAGGACATGGTGCAACAAAATGTAGGGGGAAGAATCATGACCCATTTTACTCACAGATCCTGTTTTATTGCGTTTTTCTTGGTTTATGTAAACGAATTTCACCGTGGCATACGAAAATGAATGGGTCTGGCGTCAAACATTAATAGGCATGTAGCCTATTGGTTAGAGTTGGGCCAGTAACCAAAATGTCCCAGAATTGAATACAGAGCCGACCATACCACAAATCTGTCGATGTGCCCTTGAGCAAGGCACTTAACCCTAATTCCGTAATAATATGGCTGACCCTGTATAGAACAACACATTTCACTGCACCTGTGACAATAAAATAAAAAAACATTTTTATAATTGTGCTAGGGCGTTCGTATACTATTTTTCTCAACGTTCCAAAATGTCTAGACAAACCAAAAAGCATGTGAGTAGTTTAGCTTCACACACAAACAATTGACGACTCGAGGTTGCAATCTACTACATATGAATATCTTGAATATGTAACGAGTTTTGTTGCATTACATGTATTTATTTTTCACTGACGATCATCTAACAAAGAGGCACTTCATTGCGCGTGCATGGCTACGTGAACATGTTATTAAACATGGCGAAGCAAGGGTACACTGCGTGGATGCAAACTAACAAATGAATAGCTGCTGCTGTTATTGCAACCGAAATACAATAAACTGATTACTCCGGGAGGTTGTTTACTGAACGTGGCTGTGCCGTTTACAACGTGCCCATGCACCGACGTTCCTGTTCGGAACACCTCGCGCTCTGCCTCCCAGTCATCCACCGATCTCCCCTACCTGAGAAGGCTGGACAGCGGGTGAGAAGCATTGTGACCACTGATATTGCTGCTTCCACCAGTCCCCGATGATCCACTGCCACTTCCAGTCGATTGTCGTTTCCCAGAAAGAAGCTTTTCCACAGCGGCAAGATTTCCAGTGCGCGCAGCCTCTAGGAGTTCCTGCTCCTTCCCCATCTCGGATAGAGTAGGGGGATAGAACACGGGAGAAAAAATCCTTTGCGGTCCTCTACCAATCTCACAGGCGGACTGAGGAAAACAATGGTTCCCTGCACGACTGGATCACTCTCCCAGCAACACAATTCTCCAGGATTGTTCTGATCTCCCACTGTAGCTCCGGGGAAAAGTTTCGTTCAGTACCACGGAGCAAACTTCCTTCGCCCAGTCTCATGCGCGCGTCACTTCCTCGAAACCGGCCCTAGCTGACGTCGATCAGTCATTCTTTTTCGTAATTTCTCATTTGTGATTAATCTATTACCAATATGCACAAAATATATCTTTGTACTAAATACAGTAAGTGCACAGTAAGTACACTGTGCATGTGCACATGGTTGTACATGCAATAATCAACTATGTTGGCATCCTTTTTCTCTCCTTAAAAAAAACTGTAGGATCGTTAAACACAAAATATATGTGGGTGCCAGAGTTCAATGTATATTCCATTTAATAATGGAGGCTATTGACATATTGATATAATTTAACTTCGATTACCAAATTACATTTAGCCAGAGCATCATCTGAAAAAAAGCATAGTATTTTATTTCCCATTGACAAGCCAAGCATTATGACTAGTTGAATGGAAGTACTCAACTAAAGCACTGGAAAAAATATAACTGTGTGTGTATCTTTACTCAACTGACAGAGAAAAGACAACTATAAACAAAGTCGCACATTGTTTTCAGTATTCTCTCCATAAAGACCAATGAAGTTGGAAAGGAGTTGTCACTAGTTACCACAAGCACAATGTCCAAATTGGCTATATCGTAACAAATCTTGAAAATAAAAATGTGTTTTTTGGTTTTAATTTAAGGTTAGGGTTAGGCGTAAGGTTAGCAGTGTGATTAAGGTTAGGTTTAACAAATACATTTTAGAACTGGGCGGGGTTTATGATTTTGTGTCTATGGTGACGACCAGGGAAAAGGAAGTGGATTTGAGCAGCAGCTTCCGACCGCGAATGTTCTAAATTCAAAACATTTTTCTTTCGCGCTTTTGCTGGTATTTTACTAAAGCAGCTAACCGTGAATAAACGAGATATACTGAGTTCCACGAGGCTAGTAAGTGAGCGTAGTTAACGTTAGCTTTGAAGTAATTATTTTGCTAGCAGCTAACTAGTTTGTTTCTGGACTCGACCATTGCCGCTTTGACTGTTGCATAATTATAAGTTCGATTGGTGTGGTAAGATTTCAAATGAGCTATGGCAGACCCGGCTCTGATAAAGACTGAATCCAACTCTAAGATATCATTGGCTGCTGGAGAAAGCCCTAAAACCGAAGACACTTTAGGAAGTACCCGTGACCTCGGATGCAGACACTGAAGATCCATTCTCACAATCAATTAAGTGTGTTGGAATAACTATAACTATATCAACAAATTGCCCCCCAAAGTACTGGAACCCTACAACAACCTCACAACAGAGCTCACTAGCCTGACTCAATATATAGTTATTATTTGTTACAGTTCAAACCCCCGAGCTGACAAGGTACAAATCTGTCGTTCTGCCCCTGAACAGGCAGTTAACCCACTGTTCCCAAGCCGTCATTGAAAATAAGAATATGTTCTTAACTGACTTGCCTGGTTAAATAAAGGTAAAACATTTTTTTAAATCCTGTTTACTTTGCATGACCTGCATGACTATGGCTGGAGATGAGGATGAGGGAACCGCAAGACAATCAAAAAGCTTCCAAAAAGCTGAAATTGGAGCCTAAGAAGAAAACAGAGAGGTGCCAAAAGGTTGACGAGGATGACATACAGAAGATGAGGTAAGATTCATTGTATTAACAAAGCGTTTGTGGTAACTGCACAGCAACGTATTTGTTGCAAGAATTCGTACATTAACATTTTCCCCCGTATTGTCCAGGGTTTGTCTCATTGTCTGAGGAGCAGCTTTAACTGCTATGAGATGTACAGACGATCTGCCTTCCCTAAAGCTGCTATAAAGAAGGTAAGACCTTTAGGCAGTTTTATGTAAGATTTCATCAGAATCAGTTCAATTTCAATAAGAACATTCACATGTATGCTGTATTTCAACATATGTTTATCTTTACCTGGTTGATACAGCTGATACAGTCCATCACAGGATCCTCAGTCTCTCAAAATGTGGTTATCGCCATGTCCGGTATTTGCTGGAGAAATAGTGGAAGAAGGTGAGTAAAGGACATCGCTGGGTCAATATTGACCAGATGAGTTCTTGATTGTCTTGCATCTCCACCAACAAAGACTTTGAGGCATTTTTGACTACTCTACGTTCTTCTGTTTGGTCCTGCAGCTGTGGACGTGTGTGAGAAGAGGGGAGACATGCCTCCCCTACAGCCCAAGCACACGAGGGAGGCTAAAGAACAGAGCAGATCCCCAATATAAAGCACAAGAACATTCTCTTCCACTGAGCCACTCATGCCTTGCTGATTATAGACGGACAGAGCCAAGTAGGGATGTAATTCCACCTTTCAGATGGTGGCAACTTACACCACTTTATCATGTTCATTCTCTCTATTCCAATGTCCACTGGCATGGAGAATGTCTGGCCATGAAGGCAAATGCAGTGTACTGCTGTCAGGAATAGTCCAACTCCAAAGTCAATCTCTGTGTTAGTTGAGGGTATTTCTTGGATATACTTGTCAATAATAGAACGTTGGATGAAAATATTAGATCTACTTAGTGTTTGTATATGTGACGCTTTATTATTTGAGCTAAAGCATAAAGCTGAAAGAATGTATCCAAAATTGGTCCCTTCTAGTGCCTCATGGAAAAAAATGTTTTAGAACAGAATTTGGGTCAGTAGCTGACATTTCAATAAATAAAATGTATTATCTTCTCATTAATGACAGGTAGTTTCGTAAATTGAGTTTGTGTGTGTGCATGTTATAGGACACTAACCTCAAGCCTGCTCTCTGACCAATAAATGTGTAAAAACCATACTGTGTAAAGATCAGTCACCACCCTACACTAGGAGAATAGACGGCACACAAATAAAGGTTGCGTCAATATTTTATCACTTAGAAAAATTCTCACATACTAATTTGGTTCACAGAACCAAGTTTACATAAGTCTTATTGAATGACATTAAAACATCTTGGGTGAGGAATTCTAAGCAAATGTTACACAAATTTGACAAAACACAGTCAGAGGGTCTCAACAAATGTATCAGGACATTATCTTCTCTGGGATGATTCTCACTGTCACACTAAAAGTGCAATTTACAGTTAATGTACCACACTTAAAAGTGCAAATAATCCACAGAGCAAAATAAATAATCCATTTGATTATTACATGTACACACTCACTACACAACAATGAGAATACTATATTCTTGCAAAGTCATTCTAATAACTAAAGGGACAGAGTATGCCAGGCCCACCCCCTCATGCATGGCACTATTTGGCTGGCTCGGGGCTGTTGTCATGGTAACCCAGATCAGTTGAAGAGGCAGCAGAAGTGTAACTTGACAGGCTGCCCCCTGTGAAGAGGAAGCTGGCTGGGGGCTGAGTGGAAGCTGGCTGGGGGCTGAGCCCTCTCCATCCTGCTGCGGATGGAGAGGGTTTACAGAGTTGTTCTAAGGAGGGGGTGAGCATGGATTTTAGTCAGTCATACAACTGCAGCTTTCCTTCCACATCACTTACAATAACCAGGTTTAGACGGATTGGCTGACAACGTCAAGAAAATGTGCGCGCATCGATATGGCAGGAAGGCGTGCATTATGATTCTGAAAGGTCAGATGGCAGCCTCTTGTCATTGTTGCTAGCTATGTGGGAAATCAAATGTGTCTCGTTTCACCTCGTATCACAGATTATCCATGATATTGACCAGATACTCTAGTGGCTGCTCAAACAATTAAACGTCTTCAAAAATGGAAGGCAGTCGGGAGGCGGTGGGACCATTATAGCCAATGAGCGTGCAGATACATGCACATCGGTTTCCACTAGTTATCGTCACAGGCACAAAGTCAAAATTGGCTACGTGAAAATGAATCAACAAAAACGTGCTTTTTGTTCTTAATTTAAGGTTAGGCATACGGTTAGCAGTGTGGCTGGGGTTACATTTAAAATCACATTTTAAAAATATATATTTTAGAAATGGGCGGTGTTTGCTTTGAAGCTGTGGTAGTTTGTGAAGACCAAACACAAACTATAGAAGTGTTTTTTTTCCCTCAAAGTTACCGGATTGTCACGAATCCATCCTACTTCTATCAGTAGACTCCTAACAACGTAATCATTGCGAAACTTTTATTTGATCAAATAGCTCTTAGCCGTGGTATATTGGCCATATACCACAACCCCCTGAGGTGGCTTATTGCTGTTATAAACTGGTTACCAACGCAATTAGCGCAGTAAAAATAAATGTTTTGTCAAACCCGTGGTAAACGGTACTTTCATCCAATCGTCATTCAGGGCTCGAACAATCCAGTTTATAATGTTATTGATACCATGTCTTGTTTTGACCAATCTCATGTCTATGCTAATTGTGCAAATGTATTTATGCTTAAAAAGAAATACATTTTGAGACAAAATGTTCTCAAGTATCTAAGCCTACCCTGTCTGTTTCGCCTGCATCGCTTGTTGTTCTTAATTATACACGGGGTGGGTCGAGCCCTGAATGGGAATTTAACCGCAAAAGTTATTTTTATGTGCACTACATCGCGCACAACCTTTAACCGCAACAAATCAATATGATGGAAACGACTCTGATGGGAACATGGACATATTGTTTTAATGCGGATTATAGAATATTCACATGAAAATCTGTCGCCAATTGGATGGAAACCTAGCTACAGCCAAGGCCATGCAAAAAAAAAAACAACTAAAAGCAAATATCTACAATCAAAAAAACAATTGGGTAGCAGTATGTATTTTCTGAGAGTTGTTGATATTATTCGTAACGGAATCACTACTTTGTTACACTGAATGTGACCTTTAGGGAATGTTCAAATACAAACATGCATGACGAGGGAAAAAACTGACACATTATAGACAAGTTAATTTGTTAATCTTAGGCATTTTCACTTTTACATAAAAAAAATAATAATAATTGCTTAAAACCATTCTCAGGCTATGGGTACAACATAATTCATCCTTTGCTTCATGCTACATCTCTCAATCAGAATGTAACACTATCATTCATACATTAATATCAGAAGGCAACCAGAGAAACAAGCCCAGAGGCTTGGTATAGTGGTATATTATTATGGCCACCAGAGGTCTCGCAGTTCCACTCAGAAGAGAGTGGAGAATGATGCTAAAAGCTCAACCAAGGGTTAGTTACCTTGTTAGCACCATACCACATACACAAGTCTCTTGACACAATTGACTTTCTCCCTATTCACACTTGTTTTGCTGAGTGTGACTTTGATCTAAGTCACGTTAACCCAATGTCTCTCCTCTTAAGTACCAATCTTCTGAGACAAACATTTTAGAAATAATAAACTTTGTCAACTCCACATTAGATATCCTATAATTACTAACAAAAATCTAATTATATAACCACATTAAATAATATAACTCCAATTAGTACAAAGGCTTCACAGGTGTTCCATAGTAATAGAAAGGTATCCAATGGGTAGAAGACAACAAATTGGCATTAGTGCACCTGTCAGTTTTAGTGTAGATAAAAGCATTAGCATTTTACACATTTTGTGTGTATATACGCAATTAAGATGCAGTATCTCTATGTATTCTTTGATCTGATGTGTTTGTTGAGATGGCTAGTAGCAAGACTGTCTTATCAAAAATTATTTAAAATAGCTGTAAAAAGTAAATATTCATGACTGCCTGTAACAGTTCATATCAAAATAATAACACTACATTTCATCCACACTGGGATCCAAAACAGGGGCTTCTAACCATAGATGAATATACCCCAATCCACTCCCCTCCTCTAAAAGTTAGACATAGCAGAAGGACTTATTGAAGTCTAATTCTGTGGATGGTCAGTGAGGTATTAGTATATACCTAGATGGTGTTTCTCCATGCAGATGGGTGAGTAAAGGAGATCAACCAATACCTGTCTGAGTGCAGGGTACACCTCTCAAGTAACAAACTAAACCAGTTAATGTACCATAACCATTGTCTTAACTGTCCTCAAAAGATCAGAAAGCATGTGTCATCTGAACATTCAACCACCAAATTTAGTTTTACCGTTCATATACGTTTTTTTTTTTTTTTTTTTTAAATGCAAGAAAAATAAGACGGGAACATTTTGACCTGGTATCTGAGAACAGTGTGGATAGAGCTTTCCCCTTCTCAGATACACAACCATTCAAAAGGATAGCTATGCGGAGGTGTGTCTGGTGATCCCACAGACAGGAGCTCCATGTTTACAATGCAGTACTGCTTTAAGTCAGTGGTTTTCTTTCCCTTCCCCACTTCTATTTAATACACAATCATCCTAAACAACGTTACATGAATGCATCTAAAATACCAGCTACTAACTATACAGACGTACAGTTATGTACAACTATGAACAGGATCTACTTTACAATAGCGAACAGTTTTATAGTTGCAGCTTGGTGGGTGTTTGTAAACCCACACACCAACATTCCTAGAGCTCTAGTGGTCTTCACAGGGCATGCCTGACATTGAAAGATGTGTACAGGAAACAACATCAATGGAATCTTAACACTACTAAACTGACAGTTCTCTGCATAGAAGACTGCATAGTAGACTAATTTTGGCATGTGTTCTTCAAATAAAATATTTGCTAAAGATAGATGGCCAGTGAGGTGCAGCACAACAATGAGTCAACTATTCTCTATGGTGGTTTAAATTCAAACTAGGTGTAAATAGCTTTAAATGTACAGCAATACCCGTCAGTGTGTAAAGAGTGACTACAGTAGAACACCTGTTTTCTACAGGGGCCCCCTATGTGTTCTCTGGAAGTGACACACTGTTTGTTTGTGCAATTCATTACAAGAGCTTGAACTTTGGAACCATCAGGGTGGATTCCACTGTTAGGTACTCATCACTGTTCTTTAGAAATTGTCATATGCCTGGGTTCAGACAGCTAATTTTGTCCAGACATTTCTATCAGTTCCTTTACTCCCTTATTGATGTAGTGCCAGTATATTGCCCTCTGCTGGCCGGGGAAGTAAAGCGGTCACAGGTCAAACATGGGGTCATACTTCCTGACTTCCAAGAGGAGACGCTCTCGGTCAGTGAGTGCTTGAGAGAGGGCCGACTGAGCTTCCAATAGCTGCGACTCCAGGAAAGTATTCTGAAGGGAAAAGGTTGTTGTCTTTATTGCTTTTCACTTCTAAATAATGTTTCTTTGCCAGGGCAAGTATGCTAAATCTCTTCAGCTGTAATTGCTACCCTGATTTGGCCCCTCTTAGCCTTAACAAGAGAACCAGACAAGAACAAGGGTACTACAACTGCCTGGCCTTATCTTTATCTAATCATCCAAAATGTAACTTAAAAGGTATTCCATTTAAGCCCCGTGAGTACATGCGATTTTATATCAACCGTTTCACACACATTTAAGGTTAAAAACCATAAGTACAATGCAACTATTGTCGGGACTGTGCTATCGTGAATAATCACTTTATGTATGCTACGCTTTCATTTTACATGGTGGTTCAAACTAGCCTAATCCTTACTGATACTGGTGAGCCAGTGTGAGTGGGTGTAGAGATCTACCGTGATCGACAGTGTTCGTTCTGTCCAACAGTCTGGCTTCTCCAAACATACCACAGCACCACCTGCTGAGTCTCTTGGGACTGTGCCTTCACCACCTGCAAGACAAGACAATACATATTTAGAAATAAAGATTACTCCTGTTATTCGATGTCATTCAAGCAGTGAGAGACAAAATCATTGTAATATTCAAAGACAGGTCCGTCTCCTCTCCCCCAATCACCTTTGATTCTCAAAATGCCGTCATCAGATCGCTCCACAACCACCTGGTCTACGGTAAAGGTGACAGGTTGGGGCTGGGGGGCCGTGGGGTAGACCTTGGGACCATCATCCTAAACAGGAGGGGAAAACACTGGTTAAGTCCATTGCATGGATGGCAGGCTAACTGTCATTTATTCAATCTGTATCCTATGGAACGCTGTTGGGATCTTACCACGTATAAAAACAGGCTACACATCAAATAACATTATCTGACCCCAACAGAGTTCCATAGTCTCCGTTACCAGCTGACCTTCAGAGTGATAGTGATGTTTTCCAGCCGGATCTTAATGGGTTGGATGTCCGCACTGAGCTCATCCTCCAGGAAGGGCCCCAAGGTGGCCAGGGTAGAAACCAACAGATCCACCTGACAGTCTCGCACACCCAGCTCCAGGTGACCCACCAACCCAGATAGAGAACCATGCCGCGCTGCAGAAGGACCCATCTCCATCCGTATGCCCACCACGGGAACTGCCCTGCAGCCTTGCCTGTGGCCAACGGTAGACCCACCAGGCACTACGGACATCATGTAAAAAATGGTGTGTTGTGTAGTCAGAGAATGGGTATTATGGATGCAGAGTGGTCTAAAAGTAGCATTGAGAGTCTTTAGTAGTTACACTGGGAGAGTGAGGTGATTACAGGAGTGATTATATCACAATATGAGTATGTATTTGTGTTTATTATGGATGCCCATTAGCTGCTCTCTTCCTGGGGTCTAAGCACATTAAGACGAATAATATAAAACAGTACATCATCTAACATCATTACACCACTACATTTCTACAATACAAAATGTATAACACTACAATATATTCAATATTAAAATGTATGTGCGTGTAGAGTGCGTGTGCTAGCCACTGTGTGAATTTGCAAGTGTGTGTGCCTGTGTGTCTCTTCACAGTCTGCATTGTCCCATAAGGTGTAGTTTTTCTTTTTGTGAGTGGATATAACAGGTGTTTGACAGGGAATCGAAGAGCATGAGTGAGTTGGGAGGACAGAGTGTTCTCTGACAAAGGGAACCATTTTTATTCGAAATTGAGAGCCAGTGTGTTGACACAGATGTTGAGTGTGACTGATGCTCAGTAAGGTGCATGGTCTTTAGGTAGTTAAGTTCTACTTCATTTTCAATGACTGACAGAGGCAGTGTTTTTACGCTGGATTATTATCCAAATCTGCCACAGGAAGTCATCCAGAATGGATAAAAGCATAGTTCCATCCGTAGCTTGCAGTTACCTGGCATCAGTTCAGTCAGCAGGTCAGAGACCCTGACGTTGCCCATCTGTCTTAGGATGAGATCCTGGGCCTCCACTGCCACCACCAGGTCCTCTCCCTTCAGGTCTGCCACACAGGCCATCCCACTGAGCACCAGCAACAACACAGAGGTCTGCACAGCACACCACAGCACAATCAGTTAATCACAATAACAATTCTGCTTTGCTCAGCTTACAAATACAGTATGATTGCTGAGCCTATACAGTGGAAGTGCTGACAATGCCTCTGTAATGTCACACTGGACAGTGTATGTATGTAAATAGACCCACTGTGTCCTGTGTGATGTTCTCAATGCTCTGGGACAGGGAGCTGCTCAGGTCAGCTGAGGACCCCCCCTCTGTCCCCAGGGCAGGACTGCCTCCACTGGGCCCCGGGGTGCCATTGGGTCGCATCATGGACACTACCCCTGAGTCTGAAACCACAACAGAACACACAGGGACAAAACTCTATTGTCCAGTGGGATTCAAGATTATTATTTTTAAATCATCTTACTAGATCGATAGTATATCTTTATTTTTAAATGTTCTGTATTCTCTTGATACAATACACATGTGTGTTGTAGAGTTTGGATGGTTTTGAAGTGACTGATGATATTGTGGGGAGTTACCATCCATGAGGATGACAAAGTTCTCACTGGCATCGTTTTCCACTGAGAGGTGGTCGTTGGGTAGGCTGCCGTCCAGGATAGCACTGTCAAATGAGTGCTGCGAGAGAGACTGGTTCATGGACTGGAGCCGCAGGCTGGCTATGGGGGACCCCTCCTCAGGGCGCTGCTCCCTACACAAACAGAAACGGAGGGTGAGTTAGGGTCAACAGCCTGTATGTTCATTCACACCAGTAAAACCACATCCATACAGTTTACAATATGGACCTGGAAGAGCTGAACCATATAGTGTAATGACAACAGCACAGCAGGAGAGCATGCTGGGAAACCTACTTCGCCTGTGGATTGAACAGCTTGCTCATCCCCGACCCGCGACTCATGAAGCTGAAGGCATCTTTTGTGATGGAGAACGCCCCTTTAGTCAGGTCCAGGGAGGCACTAAAGGCATCTTTGGTGACGTCCTTGGTTGAGGTGAGGGCAGTGGACAGCTCTCCCTCCAGGCTGAAGGTAGAGGGGTCCCTGGACAGGAGGGAGTGATGGTGTTCAGGGGAGAAGGGAGGAGAGAGAACAGGACCACTGCCATCCCCCTGGGCCATCTCCCCCTCCATGACCTCCACTGCCTCGCTGGCCTCATCTACTACACCCTCCACCTCCTGCTCAAGGGGAGGAGAGCTGTTGATGGTGGCAGTGGTGTTTCCTATCCCACTGTCCTCCAGAGGGCCTGGTGAAGTAGCCTGGTGAGTGGGGGAGAGATCGGAGTCTGTCAGGCTGGGGCTTTCAGACCCTGGGTTGTGGGCCTCCTCTGGCTCCGTGGCTGCAGGTGGTAGCAGGAGCCCCAGCTCCACTGAGTCCATTAGGAGGGCTAGGCACACCGTAGGGGGGTCAGCCTCCTGGCCCTTGGCCTGCTTAGAGTCCCTGGTGTCCCGGCCCAACTCGTGCCCCAGCCTGGCCAGGGTGTCCTTCATCCGCAACAGGGCAACATACTGGTAGTGGTTGAGCCACACCTTGACCGGTGTGATGGCCTGGGCCAGGAAGTGGATAGAAGCCACTGCAACCTCCTGTCGACTGTCCTGGTTGTGTTCCAGGTTGGGCGGGAGATGGTTTTCCTGCTGTTCTGGGGTTTTAAGGTTGGGATCAACAGGAGCTGGTTCATTGGGGGAGGAGACTAGGGAACTGACCTTAAACACAGACGGACGACACATCCACACAGAAATGGTGAAAGGCTCCACGAAGGGGTGAGCTCTGCCCCTGTTGCTTTTCCTCGCCCCCTCGAAGCTCATGGACAGACGGGACAGGCTGAAGAACCAGACATCCTTGGGCCTTAGGGGCCTCCTCTCAGAGAGGGACAGGGGCTCCATCTCCAGGGAGTGATGGAGGAAGGCAGAGGGTAGGGGGAGGAAGGAGCTCTGGTCTCGGGGGAAGGAGCAAGGGGGAGTTGACTGGAAGAAGTGGCAGGTGGAGAAGCTGCTGTAGGTGGAGTGGAGGTCGGCCCGGGTGCCGTGGGGGGAGTGGCGTGTGTTGCTGAGGACCATCTGGGGAACGGTGATGCTTAGGGACTGGGGCCTGTCCTGGTGGTCCATGATCGACGACTCCAGGGGAATGATCAGCTGCAGACAGACAGGGGGGAGGCACAGAAACAGGAACACAGTCATCTCCTGACAACTAACCCAGTAATAACATCAACATCAAAGTTTAAAATGGGCCCTTTCCATTTCATTGCAGAGAAAACTGGAGACGAAAGCCAGAAGCATTACAAAACTGCATACCCATTACCAAAAAGAACAGTGTTTCTACACAAAAGTCCCTAAGGGCAAACATCTAGAAGGTTGAACAACACTAGAAACACTTGAAATGACCTAAAGTTGTGTAATGAGCTGTAATACTCTGCTGCCAAAAGGGACACTGACTGCAATGATGCAACTCTATTCTGACAGCTTGGTCTGGGTTTATTCAACCAGTCTCACCTTGATCTGAGCTGCGTCCATGTGGATGTCCATGTGCTCCTCTGCCTTGCTGCTGTCATGGAGGTGGTAGAAGGCTTTGACCTGCTCCAGGGTACGCAGCAGGCCCCTAGAGAACAGGTTGACCCACAGCAGACTGGCTGGGTCCAGGCACAGCTGTAGGCCGTTCAGTTGGGCATATAGGTTAGTATTGGGTACTGGGGAAGGAGAGGGGGGTGGAGAGGGGGACATATTTTCAGTTGTAAGATAATATTCTAATGGTTTGTTTCTTTCACCAGAAGAGAACTGAATATTGAATTGGAGGATCAGCAAGAAACTACAGTTTGAATCATTTACTAGGATAATGACTAAATAGCAGTTTGCAAGAAACACACACAACAGTGTATGGTTAGCTCATACCAGGCAAACCGGGGTTGTCAGGGAAGTAATACTCTGTGAATTGCAGGTGGATGGCTGGTATATTGTCTGCTAGGTTCAGGGCCTTGCGGTTACAGGATATTAAGGACGGGGTCTTCTTGCTGTGGCATCCCCCTGTAGACACCTGTGTGAGGGTAAGGAATGGTAATAATGATTCATGTGAATTTGATTTCTGAAGTGCTTTTCTCACACAAAAACTTTAAAGTAATGATGAGTTTTCTGACGGTCAGAGTGAAAGTAGTGTAAAAGGAACTTAATGCAGTATTAACTACAGTAAGCTCCAAATATATTGGGACAGTGACAATTTTGTTGTTGTTTTGGCTCTGTGGATGAAATTATACAATGACTATGAGGTTAAAGTGCAGACTGTCAGCTTTAATTTGAGGGTATTTTCCCCGTTTAGAAATGACAGCACTTTTTGTACATAGTCCTCCCATTTTAGGGGACCAGAAGTATTGGGACAAATTCACTTGTGTGTATTAAAGTAGTCAAAAGTTAAGTATTTGATCCCGTATTCATAGCATGCAATGATTATATCAAGCTTGTGACTACAAATTTGTTGGATGCATTTGCTGTATGTTTTGGTTGTGTGTTTTATTTATTGTGCCCAATAGAAATTAATGATAAATAATTTATTTTGTCATTTCATTCACTTTTATTGTAAATAAGAATATAATATGTTTCTTAACACTTCTACATTATTGTAGATGCCACCATGATTACGGATAATCCTGAATGAATCGTGAATAATGATGAGTGAGAAAGTTAGACGTAGAAATATCATACTCCCAATACATGCTAACTTTTCACCATTACAATAACAGGGGAGGTTAGCATACCTCTAAGACTTGCTAACCTTTCACCATTACAATAACAGGGGAGGTTAGCATACCTCTAAGACATGCTAACCTTTCACCATTACAATAACAGGGGAGGTTAGCATACCTCTAAGACATGCTAATCTCTCACCATTACAATAACAGGGGAGGTTAGCATTTTTGGGGGTATGACATTTATGGGTCTGTAACTTTCACCCTCATCATTATTCACGATTCATTCAGGATTATCCGTAACCATGGTGACATCCACATTAATGTAGAAGTGTATAGAAACTACTTTAATACACATATGTGAATTTGTCTCAATACTTTTGGTCCCCTAAAATGGGAGGACTATGTACAAAAAGTGCTGTAATTATTAAACGGTTCACCCGATATGGATGAAAATAGTAAACCCTTAAATTAAAGCTGGCAGTCTGCACTTTAACCTCAGTCAGTGTATCCTTTCAAATCCAAAGTGCTGGAGTACAGAGCCAAAACAACAAAACACTGTCACTGTCCCAATACCTCTGGCGCTCACTGCATATCCCATCTCGTGAAATGAAACTACAAAAGGTCTTACATTTTTGATTATTTACAGAGAAAAGGGGAATTACCACCAACTCAAGCCCAAAATACCCCTTATCATGGCTTGCTGCATATTATATCTGATTTCCTCTATGGCTGTAAAAGTAGGAACTGCTTAGCTCTATTTGTGTTGGCAGGGGTTTTTCTACATCACAGCTGACAAGCTTTAGGGCACTCGAGCGTGGTGAGGAGAAAAGGGTTTCCCCTCTTACTATGATATAACTAAGACTACATTGCCAGGTTAGGAATTAATGTAATAGTGCATAGAGAGTATTTCATTTTCTTCACATGACTTTCCTGTCTTCAACATGTCTTGATTCTGTGCAACCAGCTGCATTCCATGTCTTCTGTCCTTGCCATTGATAGCCTTTTAGAATGAATAGCATACTTTGACTGCCACCATTACAGAAAACAATGTCAGAGGAAGCCTAACGGAGAGATGTACATAGGTAGTCCTGTCTCACCTGATGTATATCCAGGTCATCCATTCGTACCACCACACAGCTGGAGCGGAGCCTCTTAAGAGGGTTCAACGGGAGAGGTTGTGCTATCGAGGTCCTCTTGGAGATCTGCTCCCTTTCAGGAGGGCTGGCCTTGGGGTTGGGTTGTCCATCTGTGTATATCATAAGTCAAGCTTTTAGCGTCAGTATCTGTGACTTGAAAATAACAATTTATTATCATCACTCGGTACACTACATTACCAAAAGCATGTAGGCACTTGCTCGTTGAGCATCTCATTCCAAAATCATGGGCATTAATATGGAGTTGGTCCCCCCCCTGTGCTGCTATAACAGCCGCCACTCTTCCGGGAAGGCTTTCCACTAGATGTTGGAACATTGCTGCAGGGACTTGCTTTCATTCAGCCACAAGAACATTAGTGAGGTCGGGCACTGATATTTGGCGATTAGGCCTGGCTCGCAGTCGGCGTTCCAATTCATCCCAAAGGTGTTCGATGGAGTTGAGGTCAGGGCTCTTTGTAGGCCAGTCAAGTTCTTCCACACCGATCTTGAGAAACCATTTCTGTATGGACTTTTCATGCTGAAATAGAAAAGGGCCTTCCCCAAACTGTTGCCACAAAGTTGGAAGAGCAGAATTATCTAGAATGTCATTGTATGCTGTAGCGTTAAGATTTCCCTTCGCTGTAACTAAGGGGCCCTTGCCCGAACCATAACAAACAGCCCCAGACCATTATACCTCCTCCACCAAACTTTACGGTTGGCACTATGCATTCGGACAGGTAGCGTTCTTCTGGCATCCGCCAAACCCAAATTTGCTTCCAGAGGCAGTTTGGAACTCTGTAGTGAGTGTTGCAACCGAGGACAGACAATTTTATGCCCTACATGTATCAGCACTTGGGGTCCCGTTCTGTGAGCTTATGTGGCCTACCATGTCACGGCTGAGCCATTGTTGCTCCTAGATGTTTCTACTTCACAATAACAACACTTACAGTTGACAGTTGACCGGGGCAGCTCTAGCAGGGCAGAAATGTGACCAATTGACTTGTTGGAAAGGTGGCATCCTATGACAGTGCCACGTTGAAAGTCACTGAGCTCTTCAGTAAAGCCATTCTACTGCCAATGTTTATCTATGGAGATTGCATGGCTATGTGGTCGATTTTATACACCGGTCAGCAACAGGTGTGGCCGAAATAGCCGAATCCACTAATTTGAAGGGTGTCCACATACTTTTGTAGATTCCTACTACAGTAAGAGGACCTGGCAATGTGTTGTAGTAAGTCTCACCTTGGGTCCTCTTGGCAGGGAAGTCCTTGGCCTGGTTGGGGACCTTAGAGTCTGGCCCAGGGATCCCTGATGCTTCCACCCTCCTCTGGAACTCCTGCAGTAGTATGCCAGCCCACTGGGCCCGGGCATCCATCGCCCCACAGTGACGCTCCCAATGCCGACAGCCATCACCTGCAGGTCATATCATACAAAGTCATACATTAAGGTTATACAATAGGGTTCACTGCATCACCAGGGTTATTGTTGAAAAGATTCCATCCCTCACCCTAATAAAAATATATTCACCTGTATATAACATCCCAGTTATATACATCAACTTAAAGTTTTTTTTTTCCAAAGCTTTTTTTTTTACTATTTGATCTGGGATTTAGCATGCTTGCTCAAGCAAACCAATCCCCCTTAAAATGTGTTTTCCATAATTGTGTAACAGACCAGGAGTTCTGATGAAGTGATTTGGAGAGTTCGAGAAGGAATTGAGGTGCTCCACATTCTACAGTCAAATAATTCCACTGAGAATAATAGCAATGGGCATCCTTCGCCATCCAGGCTATTAGTTTGCATGAATGAATGGAGAGGAGGCTTAATAGAAGGTTGAGGTTTCATATACTCGGAATCATGTTACAATGATTACGGATAAGCCTGAATTAGACGCACAAATATCATACACCCAAGACATGCTAAACTCTCAAAATTACGATAACAGGGTAGGTTAGCATTTTTTTGTTGGGGGGGGTGTATATGTGTGCGTCTAACTTTTTCACTCATCATTATTCACGATTCATTCAGGATTATAACCAAAACAAATAGCAAATGTTTCCAACAAATGTATGAGTCACTAGATTGATGCAGTCATTGTGTGCTATGAATATGAGTATTAATACTTAACTTTTGACTACTTTAATACACATAAGTGAATTTGTCCCAATACTTTTGGTCCCTTAAAATGGGGGGACTATGTACAAAAAGCTATTAGTTCGCATGAATTAATGGAGAGGAGGTTTACTAGAAGTCTGAATGTAGGTTGATATTTCAGTGGGAGCACTAACAAAGAATGTGGTGGACAGCAGTGAATAAATGTGAGCTCTAATTATAACAAATAGTAGCACAAGTCTCTTGACCGATCGGGGGAACGACACTCACCAGGCCTGTGGATGGGGTAGTAGTCAAAACCAAGCTTGCGGAAGGTCAGCTGCATTGCACCATGGGGGCATGGAGGAGGAGGCTCATCTGTGTGACATGAGAAGTCAGAGGTCAAAAGCTTTGTTCAACTCTGACAACTCTGACAACAAACTTTCATCATCAAGACCATAATTGGAGGGTGGATTTTTGTGTAAATACTCCTCTAAGAAAACCAAAAACTGGGATCGTGGGAGAATTTTCAAAATCCCGAAGAATAAAAATATATAAACATCTCATCTTTGTATCTCAAAATCATTGTAATGTGGTTAACCTTAAAAATCTAAATTAAAATTCTTAAAATCTAAAAGATGAAATTAAACGAGAGAGCCCCTTAGATCATGGGAAAAGGCCGCACCTGACCGTTGCACTTGAATCATTCCCACAGTGAATGGCTATGCCCGCTATACATTATTACAAAAACGTTGATCAAATCAAATCAAAATGTATCAGTCACATACACATGTTTAGCAGATGTTATTGTGGGAGTGGAGAAATGCTTGTGTTTGAAGCTCCAACAGTACAGTGCAGTAATATTTAACAAGTCATATCTAACCATTTCACAACAACACACATAAATCTAAGTAAGGAATGGAATTAAGAATATATAAATATATGGACGAGCAATGTCAGAGCGGAATAAACTAAGACACCGTAGAATAGAATATAGTATATACATATGAGATGAGAAATGCAAAATATGTAAACATTATTAAAGTGACTAGTGTTCAGTGATTTAAAGTCTATGTACAGTTGAAGTTGGAAGTTTACATTTTAAATTTACATTTAAGTCATTTAGCAGACGCTCTTATCCAGAGCGACTTACAAATTGGTGCGTTCACCTTATGACATCCAGTAGAACAGTCACTTTACAATAGTGCATTTACATACACCTTAGCCAAATACATTTAAGTCCTGACATTTAATCCCAGTAAAAATTCCCTGTTTTAGGTCAGTTAGGATAATCACTTTATTTTAAGAATGTGAAATGTCAGAATAATAGTAGAGAGTGATTTATTTCAGCTTTTATTTCTTTCATCACATTCCCAGTGGGTCAGAAGTTACATATACTCAATTAGTATTTGGTAGCATTGCCTTATAATTGTTTATCTTGGGTCAAATGTTTCAGGTAGCCTTCCATAAGCTTCCCACAATAAGTTGGTTGAATTTTGGCCCATTCCTCCTGACAGAGCTGGTGTAACTGAGTAGGCCTCCTTGCTCGCACACGCTTTTTCAGTTCTGCCCACACATTTTCTATGGGGTTGAAGTCAGGGCTTTGTGATGCCCACTCCAATACCTTGACTTTGTTGTCCTTAAGCAATTTTGCCACTACTTCGGAAGTATTCTTGGGGTCATTGTCCATTTGGAAGACCCATTTGCGACCAAGCTTTAACTTCCTGACCAATGTCTTGAGCTGTTGCTTCAATATATCCACATCATTTCCTCCCTCATGATGCCATCAATTTTGTGAAGTACACCAGTCCTTCCTGCAGCAAAACACCCCCACAACATGATGCTGCCACCCCCGTGCTTCGCGGTTGGGATTGTGTTCTTCGGCTTGCAAGCCTCCCCCTTTTTCCTCCAAACATAGCGATGGTCATTATGGCCAAACAGTTCTATTTTTATTTCGTCAGACCAGAGGACATTTCTCCAAAATTAGGTGCCTCGACAAATTTCTTCAGCCTCCTGAGGTTGAAGAGGCGCTGTTGCGCCTTCTTCGCCACACTGTATTTGTGGTTGGACCATTTCAGTTTGTCAGTGATGTGTAGAAACTTGAAGCTTTCCACCTCCACTGTGGTTCCGTCGATGTGGATAGGGGGTTGCTCCCTCTGCTGTTTCCTGAAGTCTACGATCATCCCCTTTGTTTTGTTGACGTTGAGTGAGAGGTCATTTTCCTGGCACCACACTCCCAGAGCCTCCACCCTGTAGGCTGTCTCGTCATTGTGAGTAATCAAGCCTACTACTGTTGTGTCGTCTGCAAACTTGATTGAGTTGAGGCGTGCGTGGCCACGCAATCATGGTTGAACAGGGAGTACTGATGATGTGCTTGGATGGTACTATGGTGTTAAATGCCGAGCTATAGTCAATCAACAGCATTCTTACATAGGTATTCCTCTAGTCCAGATAGGATAGGGCATTGTGCAGTGCGATGGCATCGTTTTTGGATCTATTGGGGCAGTAAGCAAACTGAAGTGGGTCTAGTAGAGGTAGGGTAAGGTTGAGGTAAGGTAGAGGTGATATGATCCTTGACTAGTCTCTCAAAGCACTTCATGATGACAGAAGTGAGTGCTACAGGGAGATCGTAATTTAGTTCAGTTACCTTAGCTTTCTTGGGTACAGGAACAATGGTGGCCATCTTGAAGCATGTGGGGCCATCAGCTGTGAGGGCAGAGATGCCCATGCGTTGACTTTTGTTTGCTATACATGTTGGGGGAAGCTATTCATGAGGACATAATGTTCTGTCTTACGATTCCCGAGCATGAAACGGCATAGGGGATGTTCAGTGTGCTGCGTGGCTATATTGACGAAAAACAGATTCCATATGGGGTCGAATGGTGGGCTTTTGCACAGATGATGCTCTATGCCGGGACGGCGGGCAGGCCTCTGCACTCTAGTTATGAATGTGTCTCCTATTTCAAACCGAGGCTTAGTGGTTATCCAGGGAGAGTGTTGGAAACATTTTTCACATTGAGAGAGGAACTGTTGTCATTCACAAAGGATGTAAAAAATACAGACTTGGTTGACTTTCTGTATTGAAAAGAAAATAACAGAAAACAGCATCAGTGAGTGTCCCAAACAAGTGGTGACTGCTCACATCCAACGCTTGGAAGAACACTTTGGGACCTACTACCCAATCCGTTTGACTGTGATCCTGGCTCAGTTGACATGCCGGTAAGTGAAATCGAACAGCTGGTCGAGCTGTGATGTGACCGAATGCTGCAAACAACGCATTCACGGGTTACTACGGAGGAGTTTTGGTTCCTGACTCAAAGAGAATACCCTGCCGTCTCCCTCTGCACATTAATGCCGCATTCAAAACAACAGGGAATTCTGAAATCTCTGACTTCCGACTTCAGCGCGTTCAAGACAACTGAACTTTGAAAGAAACAAGCTCCGACTGGGAAAAATATTTTTCAACAGTCATCCAACTCTGAATTCCATCTCGGGAACTCAGGCCTCTTTCTGGAGCTCGGACTTTCCGACCTGAAGATCACTGACGTCATGATTTGATCTCGTATTTTTTGAGTTCCCAGTTGTCTTGAAAACACCATAAAACTCATGGTAGGCTACCCTTCGCCAGCTCAGATCTGTGTGAAACTGGATTCAGTGCTCTCGTCTGCATTAAAACCAAATATCGATCCAGGTTGGATGTGACAGCATAAAGGAGGTGCACACTGTCAACCACACCCCCTGATTTTGAGAAGCTCTGACGCAACATGCATCAAGCACACCCATCTCATTAGTGGTGGTGAGATAAGAGACATTATATCAGCCTTATTTGCAATCGACTGTCATACAGCCCCACATTAAAAGTATGCGATGGTGAGTTGAGAAGACAATCAAAAATACTGTTAAGATTTTTTTTAATTGACTGCAATAGCACCAAATAAAAAAGTTAACATTGGCTGTTAATTACATAATTATTTTCACATGGTTGGGGTCGTGGGCCAAAAAAGTTTGGGAATCCCTGCTCTATCATAATCTGTTCAAAGGTTATTGGAGTTTTTTTTACCCTAGCAGGATGGCCAATATTAGGGTGACTAAATCAATGGAGGCCAGAGAAAAAAAAGTGGTCAACAATCTGGATAAGGGCAGCTAGGCTGGATGCTGTGAGAGAAATAAGGCAAACTGACAGGCTCACCGTTTCATCATCTTATCCAATCCGGAAGACATAAAAGAATATAGAGGTAAGACCGTTATTGATTTAGAGAAATGAAATGTAGTATTTTAATATTTTAGTATACGCTTTCCCTATATAGATATCTCTTAAAAACGAGCGTATCTCTGAAATGTCAGCGGCGCACTGAACGTACTGCAAGCTGTTTATTTTCAAAGCCTTTTGCATTTAATTCAGCTTGTGTCATGTTAATTTAGCTTTTTGCCACCCGTGGAAACAACTTTGCAAAAGACCACCAGTACCCGAGTGCCAAGTCTAGGATCAAAAGGCTTCTCAACAGCTTCCACCGCTAAGCCGTAAGACTGCTGAACAATTCATTAAATCGCCACCAGACAATTTACATTGACCCCCCTCCCTTTTGTACACTGCTGCGACTCGCTGTTTGTTTGTTACCTATGCATAGTCACTTCGCCCCCACCTACATGTACAGATTACCTCAACTAGCCTGTACCCCCGCATACTGACTCAGTACCAGTGTCCCCTGTATATAGCCTCGTTATTGTTATTCTTATTGTGTTACTTTTTATTATTACTTTATTTTAGTCTACTTGGTAAATATTTTCTTCTTCTTGAACTGCAGTGTTGGTTAAGGGCTTGTAAGTAAGCATTTCACGGTAAAGTCTACACTTGTAGTAAGCGCATGTGACAAATAAAGTTTGATTTGACCACACCAGCATGTAAAATCCTCAAAAGTCGCTGCGAGAAGCAGCATCACATTTTTATTTTATAACAATAGGGAATGCAATTTCATTACCAAAGCATGTTTTCACCCACTGATTGGCTAAATTAAAGACAACCAGAAATGAGAGATAAGATCACTTCAGGCAGAAAAGCTACAAAGGTCATAGGTCAGGGCTATTCAACTCTTAACCTACGAGGTCTGGAGCCTGCTGGTTTTCTGTTCTACCTGATAATTAATTGCACCCACCTGGTGTCCCAGTTCTAAATCAGTCCCTGATTAGAGGGCAACAATGAAAACACACAGTAGAACTGGCTTCAAGGTCCAGAGATGAGTTTGAGGGGCATAGGTTATAGTCTAATTCTGTGCATGACATATCTTTGGGGTGTCTGTGGGACTAACCGGGGTCTGCTGAGGAACTGTCGTTGCATATGTGCAGGTCTAGACGAGAGATGAAGGTGTGGTAGGAGGACTCTTTGACATCGTGTTGATCAAAGTACTGGTCCAGGGTACTGGGGACTCCACCACTGGGAGAGGGTGGAGGGTTTGTCCATAGAGTGTGTATACCAGGGGAAGGTGGTGCAGTCTAACACGGAGAGAATAATATCAACAATATGACTGCAATTAGTACACAGGCTATTATAATATCTACACAAAATGTTTGAGTGAGTAGATAGACAGCAGTTCAGTAATATAGTTAGACTTGAACTGCAGTACAATATAAGTGTGGGCTGCAGACTCTGTACTGTTTCTATCACATAAGAGGAAGGCAGAAGGATGGTACCTGTAGGGACTTTGCGGCCATGGTCTTCCTCTGCTGGGCAGACTTCTCCATAGCCTCGCTCAGGGACTTGGCGTAGTGGATGACAGCTTTGAGCTGAGAGTCCGTCAGCACCCACAGCAGGTCATCCAGGATGAAGAGTAGCTTAGAGGCCAGCACATTACAGTCCTTCAGCTGGGGTATGATTAAAGAGAGGAGAAACCTGGTTAGTCGTCATAAGACAATCATTTTACTGCTTAGTCAATGACACAATGTTGTTTGTTTATTTACGTATGATACACCATGAGAACGGTTGCATTTGAGAAACTGTAACATGGGGAAGTTGTTGGGGAAAAGTCACATCAAGAAAACCCCACCCCCATGGCCCAGTCTTACCCTGCGCTTCAAGGCAATGCGGATGCGTCCCTGGTTGGTGATGAGGCGTAGTGGGGTACTGTTCAGGTCCTGGTCCTCACTCTCTATGGCATCAGCCTCGATACGCAGACTCTGCCAGTTGATCTCCTTAAACGTCAACACCTGGGAGGTTGGACAGACAGACACAATATACATATTAGGGAACCAGTGTGTAGGAGGAGCCTGAAGTAAACTGGCCAAACAATCTTTGTCTTTACGAGACAAACAGGGAGACCATGTAAAAGAGGTCATCTCTGAGGCTTACGCATATGCATTTCCTGATAACTTGGTTACTGGATCTCATTTAGAGGGGCAAAAAAATCTAACTGTACCGTGTAACCTGGTCATGATATACTAACTGTATTGTGTAACCTGGTCATGATATACTAACTGTATTGTGTAACCTGGACATGCTGTACTAACTGTACCATGTAACCTAGATATGCTGTACTAACTGTACCGTGTAACCTGGACATGCTGTACCATGTAACCTGGACATGCTGTACTAACTGTACCATGTAACCTGGACATGCTGTGCTAACTGTACTGTGTAACCTGGACATGCTGTACCATGTAACCTGGACATGCTGTACTAACTGTACCATGTAACCTGGACATGCTGTACTAACTGTACCATGTAACCTGGACATGCTGTACTAACTGTACCATGTAACCTGGACATGCTGTACTAACTGTACCATGTAACCTGGACATGCTGTACTAACTGTACCACGTGACCTGGACATGCTGTACCATGTAACCTGGACATGCTGTACCATGTAACCTGGACATGCTGTACCATGTAACCTGGACATGCTGTACCAACTGACCGTGTAACCTGGACATGCTGTACTAACTGTACCATGTAACCTGGACATGCTGTACTAACTGTATCATGTAACCTGGACATGCTGTACCATGTAACCTGGACATGCTCTACTAACTGTACCATGTAACCTGGACATGCTGTACCATGTCACCTGGACATGCTGTACTAACTGTACCATGTAACCTGGACATGCTGTACTAACTGTACCATGTAACCTGGACATGCTGTACCAACTGTACCATGTAACCTGGACATGCTGTACTAACTGTACCATGTAACCTGGACATGCTGTACCGTGTATCCTGGACATGCTGTACAAACTGTACCATGTAACCTGGACATGCTGTACTAACTGTACCATGTAACCTGGACATGCTGTACCATGTAACCTAGACATGCTGTACTAACTGTATCATGTAACCTGGAATGCTGTACCAACTGTACCATGTAACCTGGACATGCTATACTAACTGTACCATGTAACCTGGACATGCTGTACCGTGTAACCTGGACATGCTGTACAAACTGTATCATGTAACCTGGACATGCTGTATTAACTGTATCATGTAACCTGGACATGCTGTATTAACTGTATCATGTAACCTGGACATGCTGTACTAACTGTACCATGTAACCTGGACATGCTGTACCATGTAACCTGGACATGCTGTACTAACTGTATCATGTAACCTGGACATGCTGTATTAACTGTATCATGTAACCTGGACATGCTGTACTAACTGTACCATGTAACCTGGACATGCTGTACCATGTAACCTAGACATGCTGTACTAACTGTATCATGTAACCTGGACATGCTGTACCATGTAACCTGGACATGCTGTACCAACTGTACCATGTAACCTGGACATGCTATACTAACTGTACCATGTAACCTGGACATGCTGTACTAACTGTACCATGTAACCTGGACATGCTGTACCGTGTAACCTGGACATGCTGTACAAACTGTATCATGTAACCTGGACATGCTGTACAAACTGTATCATGTAACCTGGACATGCTGTATTAACTGTATCATGTAACCTGGACATGCTGTATTAACTGTATCATGTAACCTGGACATGCTGTACTAACTGTACCATGTAACCTGGACATGCTGTACCATGTAACCTGGACATGCTGTACTAACTGTATCATGTAACCTGGACATGCTGTATTAACTGTATCATGTAACCTGGACATGCTGTACTAACTGTACCATGTAACCTGGACATGCTGTACCATGTAACCTAGACATGCTGTACTAACTGTATCATGTAACCTGGACATGCTGTACCATGTAACCTGGACATGCTGTACCAACTGTACCATGTAACCTGGACATGCTATACTAACTGTACCATGTAACCTGGACATGCTGTACTAACTGTACCATGTAACCTGGACATGCTGTACCGTGTAACCTGGACATGCTGTACAAACTGTATCATGTAACCTGGACATGCTGTATTAACTGTATCATGTAACCTGGACATGCTGTACTAACTGTACCATGTAACCTGGACATGCTGTACCATGTAACCTGGACATGCTGTACTAACTGTACCATGTAACCTGGACATGCTGTACTAACTGTACCATGTAACCTGGACATGCTGTACTAACTGTACCATGTAACCTGGACATGCTGTACTAACTGTACCATGTAACCTGGACATGCTGTACTAACTGTACCACGTGACCTGGACATGCTGTACCATGTAACCTGGACATGCTGTACCATGTAACCTGGACATGCTGTACCATGTAACCTGGACATGCTGTACCATGTAACCTGGACATGTTGTACTAACTGTGGTGTGGGAGCTGTGCTTTGGCAAAGTGGGTGGGGTTATATCCTTCCTGTTTGGCCCTGTCCGGGGTTGTCCTCGGATGGGGCCACAGTGTCTCCTGATCCCTCCTGTCTCAGCCTCCAGTATTTATGCTGCAGTAGTTTATGTGTCGGGGGGCTAGGGTCAGTCTGTTATATCTGGAGTACTTCTCCTGTCCTATTCGGTGTCCTGTGTGAATCTAAGTGTGCGTTCTCTTATTCTCTCCTTCTCTCTTTCTTTCTCTCTCTCGGAGGACCTGAGCCCTTGGACCATGCCCCAGGACTACCTGACATGATGACTCCTTGCTGTCCCCAGTCCACCTGGCCGTGCTGCTGCTCCAGTTTCAACTGTTCTGCCTTATTATTATTCGACCATGCTGGTCATTTATGAACATATGAACATCTTGGCCATGTTCTGTTATAATCTCCACCCGGCACAGCCAGAAGAGGACTGGCCACCCCACATAGCCTGGTTCCTCTCTAGGTTTCTTCCTCGGTATCATGTAATCTGGACATGCTGTACAATATATACTGTGGCTTGACAGGAAGGAAGGTGAACACAGGGGGGGGGGTATTTACATAGATGCAATATAACCGTGTTAATTCAATCATATGAGCGTACCTCTCCTCTTTTTGGGTCCGTGATGCGGGTGTAGCGGAGGTCAGTCTTCTGCCATTTGGGGTTGAGACTGTTACCCTGGAGCTGCCAGAGCTCGAAGGAGGCGTGGAAGGCACGGGACTGCACCTTGATGGTGATAGAGTTGATGATGACTGACATACCCTCCACCACCTTCTCAGCAAAGCCATACTCACTGCAGAAAGACATAGGAATAGAACATTTGATGAGAATGTAGACTTTATCACATTATTACTAACAACATATGAACAATTGCAGATAACTATGTACCTATCCTTTCACTGGTAAAGAGCATAAACAGTAAAATCCCTCAAAAGGTTCCAAACAGAGAACAGATAAGGCGTACCTCTGGCCAGCAGTGATGGCAATAGGGGAGGGGCCATTTGGGGTGCGGGGCTCCTCACACGTTCTCATCTCCACTTCTACTTTGTCCAGGAACTGCAAGGATACCATGGGTCAACATTGTAGGCTATAGCCTGAGGCCACACCCTGATAGCAGTATAACAACATGAAACCAATACAATCTGTTACAAGAGAAAGAAAGGGAGAGGGACAGATGGAGAGCGAGAGAAAGAAAAAGAGGAAAGTCAACAAACTCATGGAGGAAATAGAACAAAGGGCAGAATTCATACCAGGCAAATAGGGCTGGTCTTCAACTTTGTCCACTGTATCTAAGGGAGACAAAACAGCAGGGACCAGTCATGCACAAACACTTTCCTCAGCACTGTTCTACTGGAATGTTTGTGCAAAAGAGAGCTTTCACCAAGAAACACAAGTAAGACCTCTCCTTACAGACTAATATCTGACCTAGACTGGCTTCGAACTAGTAATACAGAAGATAAAAGGGACACCAGGGCCCTACAGAGGCAACCCACACAGAGCTCATCTCCTCGGATCTAGTCCACATCTCCCTAAACAGGCTGATCTATTCAGGGCTGTGGGCGGTGCTGTTGCTAGCCTCTGACCTTTTGTGTTCTTCCACGCTGTTTCTCACTCTGTTATCTTGAGATAACAGTGGGTCTAGAGACATGTGCACTGATCTCAGTGTTATCAGACAACAGTGCTGCTTATCTCTGGACTGCTACCAGGGAGCATGGGTAGCTTATGCCCTCTGTGGCTTTCATTGATGGAGCTAAAGGCTACATGGTGAAACCACAATAACATGGTCTTGTCAAACCGCTCACCATAGGTTTTGCCTGGCAGTGCTTTACTGCTTTCACGTTAATCTTCCTTTGGCCCGCAAATTATGACCTTAAAGATTGAATCCGCAGTAGGGGGATACAGTGCCACTGGCCGCCCCACCATCATTCTTATAGTTTTTTTTTCCGAGCTGAGGAGTGTCACCAGCATGGTAAAAATATTTTTTGTACATATTGTGCTCTTCTGTCACGCATGCAATGATATATGTGTGTCTCCACCTGCCGACAAAGCCTTTGTGGACCTGAAGCATCGGTTCACAACAGCACCTATCCTCATCCATCCGGAGCCCTCGCGTCAATTTGTGGTGGAAGTTGATGCTTCAGATGTTGGAGTGGGGGCTATCCTGTCCCAGCAATCTGCCCAGGACCAGAAGCTTCATCCCAGTGCCTTCCTGTCCCATCGTCTCAATCCTGCTGAAAGAAACTACAATGTTGGCAACCGAGAACTCCAGGAGATGAAGACGGTGTTGGAAGAGTGGAGGCACTGGCTGGAAGGAGCAGAACAGCCATTCCTGATCTAGACGAACCATAACCTGGAAAATCTCCGTACAGCCAAGCGCCTCAACTCGAGGCAGGCCCGGTGGGCCCTCCTGTTCACCATATTTAACTTCGACATCTCCTACCGCCCAGGGTCTAAGAATGTGAAGCCTGACGCCCTCCCGTCTATACAGTTCCTCTGCCACACCCTTGACCTCTGAAACCATTCTCCCTACCTCATGCCTTGCTGCCACTGTGGATTGGGTTATTAAGAACCTGGTCCGTGAGGCACAACGCTCCCAGCCTGGACCAGAAGGGGGGAGCCGGCTGACCGGCTGTTTGTCCCTAATCCAGTCCGGTCCCAGGTCCTGGAATGGGCTCATTCCTCCAGGCTGACCTGTCATACACTAGCCTGCCTTCAACAACATTTGTGGTGGTCCACAATGGTCCCTGACGTCTCTGCCTTTGTCAGCGCATGCTCAAAACAAGACTCCACGGCAAGCTCCTGCAGGCCTCCTGCAGCCACTCTCTGGACTTTGTCACTGGGCTCCCTCCGTCTGATGGCAACACTGTCATTCTGACGGTAGTCGACCAGTTCTCCAAGGCTGCCCATTCCATCCCTCTCCCCAAACTACCTTCTTCCAAGGAGGCGGCCCAGCTTTTATTTTTATTTTTTTTACCTTTATTTAACCAGGCAAGTCAGTTAAGAACATATTCTTATTTTCAATGACGGCCTGGGAACAGTGGGTTAACTGCCTGTTCAGGGGCAGAATGACAGATTTGTACCTTGTCAGCTCGGGGGTTTGAACTCGCAACCTTCCGGTTACTAGTCCAACGCACTAACCACTAGGCTACGCCGCCCAGCTTATGGTGCAGCATGTCTTCCAGATCCATGGACTCCCGGTAGACATGGTCTCCGATCGGGGTTCTCGTTTCAGTTCTGGAAGACATTCTGCACCCTTATTGGGTCGTCGGCCAGCCTGTCATCCGGATTCCATCCCCGAACTAACGGTCAGTTGGAGGGAGCCAACCAAGACCTGGACACCACCTTAAGGTGCCTGGTCTCAATCAACCCCACTACCTGGAGCCGTCAACTGGTCTGGATGGAGTATGCCCAGAACACTCTCCCCAGTTCTGACATGGGATTCTCCCCTTTCGAAGTGCTCGAGCCTCCACAGACCAACTCCAGGTATCGTCAACAAGCGGACCGTCGCTGGATCCCAGCTCCCCGCTACCGCATTGGGCAGATGGCATGGCTGTCCACACAGGACCTGCCCCTTCGGGTAAAGTTCCGCAAACTGTGCCCCCATTTTATTGGTCCCTTTCCCATCACCTGAGTTCCACTGCTGTCGATCTCTTGCTACCCCGTACCCTCCATATTCACCCTGTGTCTAGAATTAAACCCGTGTCTCAGTTATTTTGTCTTCTGTCCCCCCCGGCATACAGGGTGAGATGTCTCCTAGGTGACCACGGAGCAGGGGTTTCCAGTACCTGGTTGACTGGGAGGGTTTTGCCCCGGTGGAGAGGTGCTGGGCTCCTGCTAGAGACATCCTGGATCCAGCTCTCATCGCCAACTTTCACCGCCGACACCCTGGACAACCAGGTAGGACGCCAGGTGGCGCCCCTGGGGGGATTGTCACACGCTGATCTGTTTCACCTGTCCTCGTTATTGTCTCCACCCCCTCCAGTTGTCGCTTGTTTTCCCCAGTGTATTTATCCCTGTGTTTCCTGTCTCTCTGTGCCAGTTTGTCTTGTATGTCCAAGCCTACCAGCGGTTTTTCCTGCTTTGCCTTTTCTCCTTTCTGTGTGTTTACTATGTTATAATTAAGTATATGATTTGATAGCAGTCTGATTGAGCGGTGGAAGACAGCAGCAGGGTCATAAGCATTCATTCAAACAGCAGCTCTTAGCAATGCTGGGATGCACAGCGCTGTTAATGACTTCAAGCCTATCAACTCCCAAGATTAGGCTGGCAATACTAAAGTGTCTATTAGAACATCCAATAGTCAAAGGTATATGAAATACAAATGGTATAGAGAGAAATAGTCATATAATAACTACAACCTAAAACTTCTTACCTGGGAATATTGAAGACTCATGTTAAAAGGAACCACCAGCTTTTATGTTCTGAGCAAGGAACTTAAACTCTAGCTTTTTTTGCATGGCACATATTGCACTTTTACTTTCTTCTCCAACACTGTTTTTGCACTATTTATTTGAGACTAAATAGATTTTATTTATGTATTATATTAAGTTAAAATAAAAGTGTTCATTGTTCATTCAGTATTGTTGTTGTCATTTATTACACATGCACATATATAAAAATCGGTTGATTTAATCGGTATCGGCTTTTTTTGATCCTCCAATAATCGGTATCGGCATTGAAAAATCATAATCGCTTGACATCTAGTGTGGAGGCCTGGAGATTCTAAACGTATTTATGTTAAGTAATGCTAAATGGCATATAAATGGCATATATTTTTATATATATTTTAAGTAATGGTCAATTACAGTGAGACTGGCAGTATTTTGCATGACAATAACCGCCACAAAATGGCAAAATGTCATGACCGCCACAGCCCTAGGGAAAGACTGATATGGATTTGACATGGTTTATTATCAGAAGAACACAGTTGTCTCACCCTGATTGCAGCCTTGTTGCAGTAGACCCGGGTGACAGCCAACCAGGTGGGAAGGTCCAGCATGTTCTGCAGCACCTCCTCATCCAGCTCCAGGTTGGACAGCTGACCCTCGCCCTTCAACGTGCTGAGGTTGATCTTGTCTGGGGACAGGTTCTTGGTGAACCTTCATACAAAGGAATGGGATAGAGGTTAGTTAAGGAAACCACTGAGATGTGTGTTGCGTGTGTGACGTAAACCAGACATATTGCTGCGTTCACCAATTTCTACATATGTTTGTGTGGTTTACAAGGTTTAGGAAGCTATGTGAGACACTGATTGAAATGAGATGCTAGTCTGACCACGGTCGGCTTTTGGCAGTGAGATGTAATTGTGAGGTTCATGCTGTAGGTCTAATTGAATCCCAGGCTGTAGTAACAGTCAGTGTCTTGGGCAGAGTCCCACCATAGCTCTCCATCTGGCTTCATTGACCTTACGCTCCACTACAGATTCAAATTAACTGCTGAGCCATTTGCCAGAGCAAAACCACACAGTGAAACGGCGGTGGTGAGGAGTAGGCTAGCTGTAACGTTTTCTGAAACTATGATTACCAGTATGTGGCAACAAACAGACCAGTTAAGTGTTCCAATCTACCACACTCACCATGACTGACAATTATGACCTTTTATTGCACACTCATTAAAACTAAAACCTGACATTTCAGACCCCAACACAAAGCCTGGTGTTGCTTGGGTTTTGACTGGTGGTAACGGAGATAAATGCCAATACACGAGAGGTCTGACTCACCAGTCCACTGTCTGGTTAACATATTGTAATGCTACTGAGACAAGTGAAACACTGGTTGAAGATGATGTCAGGGGCTCGTCCAGTAGCCTAATAAGCCAAGTGCAGCCTTTGGTATATAGCAAGTTCCAACAGCCTGACTTTATTAATGAGAGGGCTACATTTGGAAAGCTGAGATACCAGTATAACAGAGCATCAACCGAAGTCCAACAATATTTGAATTAGACTGCCAGCACAGGAACATGCCGGTTATCAGTCGTCAGCTGTAGGGCAATTCCACGGAAATTGAATTATGCTTTGACAGATTTCTCACTTTAAAATGTATGCCAAACAAAAACCATTGATTTCAAAGTTTAACAAACCATACAATTAACACATTTACTGGAAGAACTGTGCAGATGCAAAGTTTGGTAACAGAATTGAAGTAAAATCTCCCTCAGGTTTTTTATGCGACCGCGTTTTCCAGAAACGGTTACATATCTGCTCTGAATTCTGATTCAAAGATGTCTGCAGAAAGAATGGGGTGTCAGCTATGCCATGAACGGTATTACATTATGGGTCATTATGGGTCCCTGATCTGTACTAGACAGAAATGCATAATTATGAATATGAATGGAATTCTCTTCATGGTGATGTATCCTGAATAGGTACAAATATACAATATCCTTATTTTGCATATTTGTGTATTTTTCTAAACACTGGATATTATTCTAATGAGCTCCGCCCGTAAACACGACCACATTTGGTTGGCCCGGACCAGACCAAATTTAAACCAATCATAGCCATCTGTGTCAGAGATCTGGACATCCCAGTAGAGCACAGTACAGTAAATATGTTCAGTACAGTACATTATACTGTACTTTCCTCGTGTGCGCTACTGTATTCGACTTTTGTTTCCTTTACTGTTCTGTACTCTCCTGTACTGAATTGTGCTGTCCAAACTTGTGAAACAAACCTCTGATTGGTTCTGTGGGAAAGGATGCTTGTTGGAGTAAATGTTAAGAGGGTAGGTGTCATGGTAGGTGTCAGTAAGAGCCGGGAGAGGTGACATTAACTGGACAGAGAGAAGAGTGAGAGAAGAGAAAGAGCGACAGAGAGAGCAAGGGAGAGTGAAGGGTTGTCTAGACTGTTTTTACAGCCTTGCTTTTACCACAAGAAGACAGAAAGAAAACTGTTATGAGCTGAACATAACAGTATGCCAGTGGAAGATATGACAGTAGCAGGTCACCCAACTGTGGTTTGTGACTACTATGGATTTCCCATTGTAGCCAATTGCAATAATTCCATTACTGATTTCTGTAATTTCGTTACTGATTAAATCAAAAGAATTCCGTGTTTGAATCACTTAATAATTCATAAACAAACTTAATATCAGTAAAAACACTAATTAGTAGGTCTACCTTTTCTTACTTATGTCAACTTTCATTATCTTCCCTCTTCTTGACTCAAGATACTTCAGCTTTTCATTTGAATGAATTTGTGAACATTTCTAAAAACATAATTCCACTTTGACATTATGGGGTATAGTGTTTAGTAAATCAGTGGCACAGAATCTCTATATAATTCATTTTAAAATTCAGGCTGTAAAAACAAAAGTGGTAAAAGTCAACGGGTGTGAATACTTTCTGAATTGATTTTGAAGCTTTCTGGTCAGACTAGATCCTACCTTTAGTTTAAATCAGTGCTGATAAAAACAGTTAAATATGCTATATTGTAATGTTGCTCAGTAAAAGAATAGACCTACCAAATATTAGGATACAACTATTCGCTGCTCTCAGTCTGGCGTTTATCCTAAACAAATCATCCTACTCAAATATTCAATATCGAACTACAGATCACAAATCAATTAGCCTATTTTAGATACATGCATTTTCTGTTGTAAAGTTCACTGCCAGGCTAGTCAAAACAATTTACCTGGATTGTGCGGCAATAAAGCTGCATTTTGTTTATATCTTGAATCCATTTGGGTCAGATACAGACCCAACCCAACGATTCGATCTCTCCTCGGACATGTTTTGGGGTCGGCTCAAGAGTGTCCACATTTAAAATACCCAAATGGGGGACAACAGGATGATTTTACAGAACAGCGTAACCTACATGAATAAAAACATTTGGCCACATTACACTCCCTTCCACTCTCCCATGATAAAAGTTTTGAGAATGACACAAATATTAATTTTCACAAAGTCTGCTGCCTCAATTTGTATGATGGCAATTTGCATATACTCCAGAATGTTATGAAGAGTGATCAGATGAATTGCAATTAATTGCAAAGTCCCTCTTTGCCATGAACTGAATCCCCCAAAAAAAAACATTTCCACTGCATTTCAGCCCTGCCACAAAAGGACCAGCTGACATCATGTCTGTGATTCTCTCATTAACACAGGTGTGAATGTTGACGATGATAAGGCTGGAGATCACTCTGTCATGCTGACTGAGTTCGAATAACAAATCAAATCAAATTTAATTATATAACCCTTCTTACATCAGCTGATGCCACAAATTGCTGTACAGAAACCCAGCCTAAAACCCCAAACAGCAAGCAATGCAGGTGTAGAAGTACAGACTGAAAGCTTCAAAAGGAAGGTGGTGCTTGGAATCATTGTTCTTCCTCTGTCAACCATGGTTACCTGCAAGGAAACACGTGCCATCATCATTGCTTTGCACAAAAAGGGCTTCACAGGCGAGGATATTGCTGCCAGTAGGATTGCACCTAAATCAACCATTTATCGGATCATCAAGAACTTCAAGGAGAGCGGTTCAATTGTTGTGAAGAAGGCTTCAAGGCGCCCAAGAAAGTCCAGCAAGCACAAGGACCGTCTCCTAAAGCTGATTCAGCTGCGGGATCGCGGCACCACCAGTACAGAGCTCGCTCAGGAATGGCAGCAGGCAGGTGTGAGTGCATCTGCACACACAGTGAGGCAAAGATTTTTGGAGGATGGCCTGGTGTCAAGAAGGGCAGCAAAGAAGCCACTTCTCTCCAAGAAAAACATCAGGGACAGACTGATATTCTGCAAAAGGTAGAAGACAAGGTGAGCGCCACCATCAGTCCTGTGTCATGCCAACAGTAAAGCATCCAACACTCTACTCAGCAAACTGGATGCAGTCTATCACAGTGCCATCCGTTTTGTCACTAAAGCACCTTATACCACCCACCACTGCGACTTGTATGCTCTAGTCGGCTGGCCCTCACTACATATTCGTCGCCAGACCCACTGGCTCCAGGTCATTTACAAGTCCATGCTAGGTAAAGCTCCGCCTTATCTCAGTTCACTGGTCACGATGGCAACACCCATCCGTAGCACGCGCTCCAGCAGGTGTATCTCACTGATCATCCCTAAAGCCAACACCTCATTTGGCCGCCTTTCGTTCCAGTACTCTGCTGCCTGTGACTGGAACGAATTGCAAAAATCGCTGAAGTTGGAGACTTTTATCTCCCTCACCAACTTCAAACATCAGCTATCCGAGCAGCTAACCGATCGCTGCAGCTGTACATAGTCTATAGGTAAATAGCTCACCCTTTTTCACCTACCTCATTCCCATACTGTTTTTATACTGTTTTTATTTATTTACTTTTCTGCTCTTTTGCACACCAATATCTCTACCTGTACATGCCCATCTGATCATTTATCACTCCAGTGTTAATCTGCAAAATTGTATTATTCGCCTACCTCCTCATGCCTTTTGCACACATTGTATATAGACTGCCCATTTTTTTCTACTGTGTTATTGACTTGCTAATTGTTTACTCCATGTGTAACTCTGTGTTGTCTGTTCACACTGCTATGCTTTATCTTGGCCAGGTCGCAGTTGCAAATGAGAACTTGTTCTCAACTAGCCTACCTGGTTAAATAAAGGTGAAATAAAAAAAATAAAAAAGACCATTCATGTGTGGGGTTGCTTCTCAGCCAAGGGAGTGAGCTCACTCACAATTTTGCCTAAGAACACAGCCATGAATAAAGAATGGTACCAACACATCCTCCGAGAGCAACTTCTCCCAACCATCAAGGAAGAGTTTGGTGATGAACAATGCCTTTTCCAGGGTGATGGAGCACCTTGCCATAAGGCAAAAGTGATAACTAAGTGGTTCGGGGAACAAAATATAAATATTTTGGGTCCATGGCCAGGAAACTCCCCAGACCTTAATCCCATTGAAAACTTGTGATCAATCCTCAAGAGGCGGGTGGACAAACAAAAACTCACAAATTCTGACAAACTCCAAGCATGGATTATGCAAGAATGGGCTGCCATCAGTCAGTCAGGATGTGGCCCAGAAGTTAATTGACAGCATGCCAGGGCGGATTGCAGAGGTCTTGAAAAAAGAAGGGTCAACACTGCAAATATCAGTATTTTTGTTAAACAGAAAACCCAAACATATGGCAGCAGATCCACAAGGTCTGCCATGAGAGGTGACTGTATAGTTCCCTTAAGGATAAGCACCTTTAGTAAATCCGCTTTCTCTGTGAGAGCTTCCCATGTCTGGAATACACTGCCATCAGACACACATAACTGCACCACCTATCACACTTTCACAAGATGTATGAATACATGGCTAAAGGTCAATCAGATTTGTGATCATAATCCCTAGCTGTGTATTGCCGCTTTCCATGTTGTCTGTTGTCTGTAGCTTGTGAGCTATGGACAGATACTCCAATCTCTGCTGTGGAGCTTTGCAGCAGGGTTATCTTTGGGCTCTTTGTTGCCTCTCTGATTAATGCCCTCCTTGCCTGGTCTGTACGTTTTGGTGGGCGGCCCTCTCTTGGCAGGTTTGTTGTTGTGCCATATTCTTTCCGTTTTTCAATAATGGATGTAATGGTGCTCTGTGGGATGTTCAAAGTTTCTGATATTTTTTTATAACCCAACCCTGATCTGTACTTCTCCACAACTTTGTCCCTGACCTGTTTGGAGAGTTCCTTGGTCTTCATGGTGCCGCTTGCTTGGTGGTGCCCCTTGCTTAGTGGTGTTGCAGACTCTGGGGCCTTTCAGAACAGAATATATACTGAGATCATGTGGCGGATGATGTGACACTTAAAGTCCACCTGTATGCAATCTATTTCATTAATTATATGACTTTGAAGGTAATTGGTTGCACCAGATCTTATTTAGGGGCTTCATAGCAAAGGGGTAAATGCATATGCATGCACACACCACTTTTCCGTGTTTTATTTTTTAGAATATTTTTTTTTCTCATTTCACTTCACCAGTTTGGACTATTTTGTTATAGGGATAGGCGTTCCGCTAGCGACCCACCATGACAACATCCGGTGAAATTGCAGCGCGCCAAATTCAAAATACAGAAATACTCATTATAAACATTCATAAAAGATACAAGTGTTATACATCGGCTTAAAGATGAACTTCTTGTTAATCCAGCCGCTGTGTCAGATTTCAAAAAGACTTTACGGCGAAAGCATACCATGCGATTATCTGAGGACAGCGCCCTGCTTACAAAAGCATACAAACATTTTCAAGCCAAGTAGAGGAGTCACGAAAGTCAGAAATAGCGATAAAATTAATCACTTCCCTTTGATCTTCATCTGGTTGCAGTCACAAGAGTCCCTGTTACACAATACATGTTTGTTTAGTTCGATAAAGTCCCTCTTTATTTTGTTGGCGCCTTTTGTTCAGTAATCCATGGCTCAAAGGCGGTCACAACGTGCAGACGAATACATCCTAATAGTACCAGTAAAGTTCGTTGAAACATGTCAAACAATGTTTATAATTAATCTTCAGGTTGTCTATTGTCTAAATAATCTATAATATTTCAACTGGACAATAACGTATTCAATAGAAAGGAAAAACAACGAAGAGCGCGCAATCGATCACGCGCGCAAACCAGCTCTGCTTCATTCTACAGTCCACTTACAAAACATTTTTCAGAAAACAAGCCTGAAACAATGTCTAAAGACTGTTGACATCTAGTGGAAGCCATAGGAACTGCAATCTGGGTCCTAACCCATTACATACTGTATAGGCATTCAATATAAAAGTACCCAGATCAAAAATATCCCACTTCCTGGATGGATTTTCCTCAGGTTTTCGTGTTCTGTTATACTCAGACATTATTTTAACAGTTTTGGAAACTTTAGTGTTTTCTATACAAATCTACCAATTATATGCATATCCTAGCTTCTGGGCCTGAGTAACAGGCAGTTTACTTTGGGCACCTCAGTCATCCTAACTTCCGAATACTGCCCCCTATCCCAAAAAAGTTCAATGAAATCGAAATGAAAATCCATTTCATTGGCTAAAGTGCGCCTACTGCGCTGGCCAATCAGATAGTCCAAATCACCTACGAAGCTTCCACGACCCCGGCCACAGCAGTTTAATACTAGCCTACGTAAGATTTATTAACTTTTAAAACCATGACCACAGACAGAGTGCCAAAGAATACAGCAAAGAGATGCTGTTTTTATGAGTGCGCTCATGTTGAATTGTTTTATTCAGCACTATCAGTGTTTAAATTCAACACTATTATAAAATCCCTATTTCCACTCGCACTGAAGCTACAATAAATGAGTAGCTAAGTGTATCGATAGCCATGTGCTTTTATTATTATGTTTATTTTAACTTCGAGGAATTTTTCACTTTCTCTGGTCATAGGAACAACAGGAATTTATGCAAGAGGCAGATGCGGTGCGACTTTAGTTTTGCCATCAGGTGGAAGACGGTGTCCCCTCTCTCTGGTCAGTCTCACCGGAAGTAAGGAAGGACAGAACAGGGACCATGAGAGGCGGATCCTCTGCTGCTCTCTCCCTCCCTCCGCTGAGACTAATGTTGTGTTCAAGACAACTGGGGAACTCTGAAAATACTAGATCCGACTGGGGAAAACCTTTTTAATGGTCATCCAAGTCGGAATTCCAAGTCGGAAACTCTGGCATCTTTCTAGAGCTCCGACATGCCGATCTGTAGATCACTGACGTCATGATTTGACCTTGTTTTTTTCTGTGTTCCCAGTTGTCTTGAAAGCACCATGACCATCAGATGCAGGTACCAGCAGTCCAGTAAAATAAAAAAGCAAATTATTGCAATTTATGCTCATCTGTGCCTCGCAAGTGCTACACCAACTGATATATTTTGTAATCAAAGCTTGAGTTTTGAAATATAATAAACATGGTCCGAGAAGAACAATATTGGCACGCCAGGCATATAGTCAATAAACTGTGATGATGCATTAGGCCTACTGCACAAACCCCATTCTTACAGAACTGTTTTTATTAGGTTAAAGGCCTACTTTCATTCCACAAGACCACTTTAGCAACCCATAATGAAATGTCCATGTCTGAAAATAGACTGTTACCCTACACGTCTCCCCTTTGACCACCTCCTCCCTCCGCTGACCTCAATCAAGCCATGAACTTTCTCAGACTTTAGCTACACATGATGATTAATGATCTTGTTTTTAAATATCTTGCTTTTTGTTGTTGCTTTACAGCGCTTTGAGATTTCTTTATCTAATGAATAGCACTTTAAAAGTTGAATAAATTATATTATTATATTAGAGCTACTGGGTATGCATGATTTTGTTCCATCCTTTATAGCAGGGCTGGACAAAAGCCTGCACTCTCAGTAGCTTTGATGTACACTAACCCAGATCAATAATGAGAAGAGGGGAAAAAAGGTATTCAAAACACAGCCTCCAACACGTCCTAGCTGGGGATCCAACCCTTTTAACAATGCCGTGCATTTTAATGTATTCCGGTGAAAAGAATAAATAGGCTGTAGTCGAACACCATACAAACCATCAGGGTATTCATTAAAACTAGGCCACAGCAGTGTTTTGGGGATTAGCATTGTTTTGAGGTACAACAATTCGAAGGCTTTTTCAACACATAATGGCCTGGCTATGAATGAAAGGGAGAACAAAATGTATCCTGGAAAAGTGATATTTGTCTTTGATTAAAAAATATATTTTAAAAAAGGTTTCAAGCCATCTACCAGTCAGTATGAAATATGCTGCGTAAAACCAGGTTTTAGTTCCAAAGTGAGCTGTCATCATAGCAAAGTGAGCTTCCCTTGTCCATCAACCAGGATCAAGGCTCATCATGGACAGTGATCACTCACAGATGTGCTCATAGCCTGCAGAGATCCTATGCTAACTCAAATTTGAATGGCTGCGTACACAGTTTAGCAGCTGACCGCACCACTCTCTGGGGAGCTCTGCCGTTGAGGACAATGCAAATGCCATACCAGGCGATGATACATCCGGACAGAATGCTCTCAATGGTGGATTTGTAGAAGTTTGTGAGGGTCTTAGGGGCCAAGTAAAATTTCTTCAGCCTCCTGAGGTTGAAGAGGCGCTGTTGTGCCTTCTTCACCACACTGTAGGTGTGATGGGATAATTTCAGGTCCTCAGTGAAGTCCATGCAAAAGAACTTGAAGCTTTTGACCCTCTCCACTGCGGCCCGTCGATGTGGATTGGGGCGTGCTCTCTCTGCTGTCTCCTGTAGTCCACAATCAGCTCCTTCCTTTTGTTGACATTGAAGGAGAGGTTATTTTCCTGGCACCACTCTGCCAGGGCTCTCACCTCCTCCCTGTAAGCCGTCTCATCGTTGTTGGTAATCAGGCCAACAATGTCGTCAGCAAAGTTGATGATTGAGTTGGAGATGTGCATGGCTACGCCGTCATGGGTGAACAGGAAGTACAGGAGGGGGCTGAGCATGCACTCCTGTGGGGCTACCGTGTTGAGGATCAGCGTGGCATAGGTGTTGCCTACCTTCACCACCTGGGGTCAGCCCGTCAGGAAGTTCAGGACCCAGTTTCACATGGAAGGGTTCAGACCCAGGACCCTGAGCTTAGTGATGAGCTTGGCGGGGCACTATGGTGTTGAAGGCTGAGCTGTAGTCGATGAACAGCATTCTTAGATAGGTATGTCCAGATGGGATAGGGCAGTTTGCAGTGCAATGGCGTCATCAATTAATCTGTTGGGGTGGTATGCAAATTGTTGTGGATCTAGGGTGTCAGGTAAGATGGAGGAGATATTTTCCTTAACTAGTCTCTCAAATCCCTTCATAACAGACGTCGACTCCAGGGCATTCTCTCAAACAGAGGGAAGCCAACCAGTCACACACTGCTGAGCACCCCATTAACCATTAGTACTACAGTGTGTGGGAGTCCACCATGAAGTCCACACAAACTACCTTAGGGTTAAGCTTTGAACACAACTCGAGTGTTTCACTTGATGCTTGTTGCTCACAGGCCCCATGTAAAATCCAGGGAAGTATGTCAATCCTCCCTCTTCTCAAAATCAAAATACTCCAGAACAACTCATGAGGAGCTGGAAAGGATGCTGTTTAGCCATTTTCAGTACAGTGCTAGTCAGTGTTTTCAATAGTCTCGTGTCCAATGGGGTTGAAGACAAGGAAAATTGCTGAGGAACGTGGAGTGGTCAAAAAAAGCAACATTTTGATATAGCCAAGGTTTAACACTTGTCATATCCCTTTCTACCGATCTTTTGCCACAACATAGGGCCAAGATTTGGTCAATTTTAGGCCAAGATTTTATATGATATGCACAACCAAAACAGGGCACACGGTCATATCAGTAACAGAGCCTGTCACTAACGGTGATGTGTCCAGCGCTTGGTAGAGCCTGGTGATTTTGATTCTGTCATTCTTCCCAGAGAAAGACCATGATTGAGTGAGAGTTAAGGAATGGATTGGGTGGAAATTGGACATAACAGAATTGAGCACTGATGTTGACCACTCGGTTTGGCCAACAAAACAGTGCCACAAGACAGCTGACTGGGTTGGGCAGTTCCGCAGGGCCAGGGAGTTGCTGAGTGGGTAACATGGAACTGACCTAGAGGACAAACTCAAACATGATGTCTGCATCTTCCAAACACTTGCAGCACTGAAACGGCAAGGCTAGCTATTCTATTCTAGCACAGTTTCTCGTGTGCTAACACTCCAAGAGAGTTATGTTTTCTGACAAGTCCTTATTATAGTTTATGCAAGGAGGGGGAATGAAACAGTCATACCTAATGCAGACCATGTGTCATACTAATGCACTCGCAGTCTTGAAGAAGCTACAATCCAAAGCAACATTGTGTCTCTGGCGAAATAAAGCCCTAAGCCAAACCAAAGACTGAATACAATCACCAACAACAGATGTATTTTATTTCCCGCTTTTCGTTACAAAGAGAATCTCAAAGAAGCTTGAAAAACAAAACAAAATGTAGGGTTGCAGGTCTTGACTTAGGCAATGGTTTTCCACAGCTGATAGTCAGTGTTGATAATGATAGCCGAATGTCATAGTACAAGGAGGGAGAAGCGTCAGTTGGATAGAAGACCTGGAGCTCTTCAGCCTAATTACCAAAGACAAAATCAACGAATAAGCCATAATTCTAATTTTGTCCCATAACAGGGAAAAAAGGTTAGGATATTTACCATTTGTCAGAATGCAATTGAGAGGCTACAGTATGCTCTCAATGCCATTGTGAATTTGCTCTGTTACCTCCTATCTAGTGAACAATATGATTTATTTAACAGTCACCACAATTGGAGCAACAGAGCAAAGCAAAACATGTGTCAAACTGACATACTGGAGTTAGGCCAATGCCTCTTAGCCTTTGCCCCATACAGCGGAGCAGAGTGAGATCTCAACTAATTTCACCACAAAAACCCTGCCCTTACTGACAGAGTCAGAGTAATTGCCAGGCATGCAAGAAGAGAGAGAACTGTCAGAGTTAGACCTAAACCGGTATTGCTGCAAACAAAAGATTGGCGCTTCTACGTAACTCTAAATGCAAAGGTGTGCAACCGTAGGCTACATTTAAAGACAGATGACTTTGTAAGCCTACGTAGTGGCTTCAATAAGTGGGATGCAGCCTAGCCTTCCCTATGGCTATTGTCTGATACACACAACCATGACAGTATGTGTAACCGTCTCTTAATTTATTCCAAGCATCACACTGTTCTTCTCCCTAAATTCCCTTTCCCCTCAGTGTCTCATTCACTCAATTGCGTTCTGAACGCTCGCTCCACACGCGTGCTGAGTGCACACAAGCTCCCGTTAGGCCTACATAAATAAATGCATAAAAAACGTATCTAACTGATGGGATACACAAGCTACATTCCTTGCGAAATTACTTTTTTTTTTTTACTGAAGTAAGAAAATGTGTTCCAACAACGAGCTGCAGTTTTGAAACAAATCAGCTTAAGCTACTTTGCGAACTGCTAGTGCCATTTAGAATTGGTTAGGCTACGCTATAACCCCCTCCTAAACATGTACTGAACAAAAATATAAACTCAACAAGTAAAGTGTTGGTCCCATGTTTCATGAGCTGAAATAAAAGATCCAAGAAATGTTCCATATGCACAAAAAGCTTATTTCTCTCACATTATGTGCACACATCTGTTTACATCCCTGTTAGTGAGCTTGCAAGCTTTGAGGGAGCGTGCAACTGGCATGCTAACTGCAGCAATCTCCACCGTAGCTGTCACCAGAGGACTGAATGTTAAATTTCTCTACCATAAGCCGCCTCCAACCGACTGATATTGCCAAGTACTTTAATGATTTTTTCATTGGCAAGACTAGCAAACTTAAGCATGACATACCAGCAACAAACACTGACACTACACATCCAAGTATATCTGACCAAATTATGAAAGACAAAAATTGTAATTTTGAATTATGTAAAGTGAGTGTGGAAGAGGTGAAAATTATTGTTGTCTATCAACAATGACAAACTACCGAGGACTTGACAACTTTGATGGAAAATTACTGAGGATAATAGCAGACGATAGTGCCACTCCTATTTGCCATATCTTCAATTTAAGCCTACTAGAAAGTGTGTGCCCTCATGCCTGGAGGGAAGCAAAAGTAATTCCACTACCTACGAATAGTAAAGCCTCATTTACTGGCTCAAAAATCAGACTGTTATACCAACCCTTAGTAAAATTCTGGGAAAATTTGTCTTTGATCAGATACAATGCTATTTTACAGTAAACAAATTAACAAAATACTTTCAAGACGCTTATAGGGAAGGACATTCAACAAGCACAGCACTTACACAAATGACTGATGATTGGCTGAGAGAAATTGATGATAAAAAGAATGTGAGGGCTGTTTTGTTAGACTTTAGCGCTGCTTTTGACATTATCGATCTGAGTCTACTGCTGGAAAAACTCATGTGTTATGACTCTATATCCCCTGCTTTATTGTGGATAAAGAGTTACCTGTTTAACAGAACACAGAGGGTGTTCTTTAATGGAAGCCTCTGCAACATTATCCAGGTAGAATCAGGAATTCCCCAGGGCAGCTGTCTAGGCCCCTTACTTTTTTCAAACTTTATTAACGACATGCCACTGGCATTTCTTAGCAAAGAGCCTCAGATTCAGAGTGGGTGGCAAGGAATAAGTTAGTCCTAAATATTTCAATCTAAAATCATTGTATTAGGGACAATACAATGCTAAGATGGGGAGAAGTCTGTCCATGATAAAGCGCTACTCTACCTTCTTAACTGCACTATCAACAAGGCAGGTCCTACAGGCTCTAGTTTTGTCATACCTGGACAACTGTTCAGACATGTGGTCAGGTGCTACAAGGAGGGACTTAGTAAAACTGCAATTGGCTCAGAACAGGGCTGCATGGCTAGCCCTTGGATGTACACAGAGAGCAGACTTTAATGTCAATCTATCCTGGCTCAAAGTGGAGGAGAGATCGACTTCACCACTAGTATTTGTGAGCGGTATTGACATGTTGAAAGCACCGAGCTGTCTGTTTAAACAACTACTACAAATCTCAAACACTCATATATATACCCCACAAGACATGCCACCAGAGGTCTCTTCACAGTCCCCAAGTCCAGAACAAACTATAGGAGGTGCACAGTACTACATAGAGCCATGACAACAGTCGTGGCCAAAACTTTTGAGAATGACACAAATATTAACTTCCACAAAGTTTGCTGCTTCAGTGTCTCTACATATTTTTGTCAGATGTTACTATGGAAGTCTGGAGTATAATTACAAGCATTTCATAAGTGTCAAAGGCTTTAATTGACAATTACATGAAGTTGACGCAGAGAGTCAATATTTGCAGTGTTCACCCTTTTTTTCCAAGACCTCTGCAATCCGCCCTGGCATGCTGTCAATTAACTTTTGGGCCACACCCTGACTGATGGCAGCCCATTCTTGCATAATCAATGCTTGGAGTTTGTCAGAATTTGTGGGGTTTTGTTTGTCCACCCGCCTCTTGAGGATTGACCACAAGTTCTCAATGGGATTAAGGTTTGGGGAGTTTCCTGACCATGGACCCAAAATATTGATGTTTTGTTCCCCAAGCCACTTAGTTATCACTTTTGCCTTATGGCAAGGTGCTCCATCATGCTGGAAAAGGCATTGTTCATCACCAAACTCTTCCTGGATGGTTGGGAGAAGTTGCTCTCTGAGGATGTGCTGGTACCATTCTTTATTCATGGCTGTGTTCTTAGGCATAATTGTGAGTGAGCCCACTCCCTTGGCTGAGAAGCAACCCCACACATGAATGGTCTCAGGATGCTTTACTGTTGGCATGACACAGGACTGATGGTAGTGCTCACCTTGTCTTCTCCAGACAAGCTTTTTACAGATGCCCCAAACAATCGGAAAGGGGATTCATCAGAGAAAATGACTTTACCCCAGTTCTCAGCAGTCCAATCCCTGTACCTTTTGCAGAATATCAGTCTGTCCTTGATGTTTTCCTGGAGAGAAGTGGCTTCTTTGCTGCTCTTCTTGACACCAGGCCATCCTCAAAGTCTTTGCCTCACTGTGCCTCTTTGCCTCAATGCACTCACTAGAGGTCGACTGATTAATCGGAATAGCCGATTAATTAGGGCCGATTTCAAATTTTCATAACAATCGGTAATCTCCATTGTTGGACACCGATTATGGCCGATTACATTGCACTCCACGAGGAGACTGCATGGCAGGCTGACTACCTGTTATGCAAGTGCAGCAAGGAGCCAAGGTAAGGTGCTATTTAACATATCTTAAAAAACAATCAATCTTAACATAATCACTAGTTAACTACACATGGTTGATGATATTACTAGTTTATCTAGCTTGTCCTGCGTTGCATATAATCGATGCGGTGCCTGTTAATTTATCATTGAATCATAGCCTACTTCGCCAAACGGTTATTAAACAAGCGCATTCGCGAAAAAGCACTGTCGTTGCACCAATGTGTACCTAACCATAAACATCAACGCCTTTCTTAAAATCAATACACAAGTATATATTTTTTAAACCTGCATATTTAGTTAATATTTCCTGCTAACATGCATTTCTTTTAACTAGGGAAATTGTGTCATTTCTCTTGCGTTCTGTGCAACAGTCAGGCTATATGCAGCATTTTGGGCCGCCTGGCTCGTTGCGAACTGTGTGACGACCAACTTCGCCAAACGGGGGATGACTTATCAAAAGCGTATTTGCGAAAAAAGCACAATCGTTGCACGAATGTACCTTACCATAAACATCAATGTCTTTCTTGAATTCAATACACAAAAAGTACATATTTTTAAACCTGCATATTTAGTTCAAAGAAATCCAGGTTAGCAGGAAATTGTGTCACTTCTCTTGCGTTCATTGCACGCAAAGTCAGGGTAAATGCAACAGTTTGGGCCTCCTGGCTCGTTGCAAACGAATTTGCCAGAATGTTACGTAATTATTACATAACATTGAAGGTTGTGCAATGTAACAGAAATATTTAGACTTATGGATGCCACCCATTATTTAAAATACGGAACGGTTCCGTATTTCATTGAAAGAATAAACGTTTTGTTTTCGAAATGATAGGTCATTAATATGGTCAAATACAGAAACTAAGGCTCGTATTTGTGTGTTAGTATATGTTATAATTAAGTCTATTATTTGAAATTTGATAGAGCAGTCTGACTGAGCGGTGGTAGGCAGCAGTAGGCTCGCAAGCATTCATTCAAACATTTGCTAGCAGCTCTTCGCTGTGCTTCAAGCATTGAGATGTTTATGACTTCAAGCCTATCAACTCCCGAGATTACGCTGGTGTAATTGATGTGAAATGGCTAGCTAGTTAGCGGGGTGCGCGCTGATAGCGTTTCAATCGGTGACGTCACTCGCTCTGAGACCTTGAAGGCCCTGCAAGGGCCGAGACTTTTGTGGAGCGATGGGTAACGATGTTTCGAGGGTGGCTGTTGTCGATGTGTTCCTGGTTCGAGCCCAGGTAGGGGCAAGGAGAGGAACGGAAGCTATACTGTTACCCTGGCAATACTAAAGTGCCTATAAAAACATCCAATAGTCAAAGGTATATGAAATACAAAATGGAGAGAAATAGTCCTATAATTCTTATAATAACTACAACCTAAAACGTCTTACCTGGGAATATTTAAGACTCTTGGTAAAAGGAATCACCAGCTTTCATATGTTCTCATGTTCTGAGCAAGGAACTTAAAAGTTAGTTTTTTTACATGGCACATATTGCACTTTTAATTTCTTCTCCAACACTTTGTTTTTGCATTATTTAAACCAAATTGAACAGGTTTCATTATTTATTTGAGGCTAAATTGATTGTATTGATGTATTATATTAAGTTAAAATAAGTGTTAATTCAGTATTGTTGTAATTGTCATTATTAAAATACAAATAAAATATATATTTTAATTAATCGGAATCTGCTTTTTTTTTTTGGTCCTCCAATAATCGGTATCGGCATTGAAAAATCATAAATCTGTCAACCTCTCTAGCACTCACACCTGCCTGCTGCCATTCCTGAGCAAGCTCTGTACTGGTGGAGCCCCGATCCCGCAGCTGAATCAAATTTAGGAGACGGTCCTGGCACTTGCTGGACTTTCTTGGGCGTCCTGAAGCCTTCTTCACAACAATTTAACTGCTCTCCTTGAAGTTCTTGATGATGCGATAAATGGTTGATTTAGGTGCAATCTTACTGGCAGCAATATCCTTGCCTGTGAAGCCCTTTTTGTGCAAAGCAATGATGACGGCACGTGTTTCCTTGCAGGTAACCATGGTTGACAGAGGAAGAACAATGATTCCAAGCACCACCTTCCTTTTGAAGCTTTCAGTCTGTACTTCTACACCTGCATTGCTTGCTGTTTGGGGTTTTAGGCTGGGTTTTTGTACGGCAATTTGTGTCATCAGTTGATGTAAGAAGGGCTATATAATTAAATTTGATTTGTTATTCGAACTCAATCAGCATGACAGAGTGATCTCCAGCCTTATCCTCTTCAACACTCACACCTGTGTTAATGAGAGAATCACTGACATGATGTCAGCTGGTCCTTTTGTGGCAGGGCTGAAATGCAGTGGAAATGTTTTTTGGGGATTCAGTTCATTTGCATGGCAAAGAGGGACTTTGCAATTAATTGCAATTCATCTGATCAGTCTTCATAACATTCTGGAGTATATGCAAATTGCCATCATACAAACTGAGGCAGCAGACTATGTGAACATTTATATTTGTGTCATTCTCAAAACTTTTGGCCACGACTGTACATGGAACTCTATTCCACATCAGGTAACAGATGCAAGTAGTAGAATCAGATATTACAAAACAGATAAAAATACACCTTATGGAACAGCGGGGACTGTGAAGCAACACAAACAGGCACAGACACATGCATACACACACAATAACATAGGCACTATACACACACACATGGATTTTGTGTTGTTGATATGTGGTGGAATAGGGGCCTGAGGACACACTTCAATTAGTGTGTTGTGAAATCTGTTATGAATGTATTGTAGTGTTTTTTAAATTGTATAACTGCCTTAATTATGCCAGACCCCAGAAAGAGTAGCTGCTGCATTTTCCCTGGATGGTGTGACAAAACTAGAGCCTGTAGGACCTGTCTTGTTGATAATGCTTTTAAGAAGGTAGAGCAGCGCAGTGGGGTATGGTATGGGCGGGCATAAGCTATGGACAACGAACACAATTGCATTTTATCGATGCCAATTTGAATGCAGAGATGCCGTGATGGGATCCCGAGGTCCATTGTCGTGTCATTCATCCGCCACTATCACTTCATGTTTCAGCATGATATTGCACGACCCCATGTCAAGGATCCCTACATAATTCCTGGAAGCTGAAAATGTCCCAGTTCTTCCATGGCCTGCATACTCACTAGACATGTCCCTCATTGAGCATGTTTGAGATGCTCAGGATCAACGTGTACAAAAGTGTATTCCAGTTCCATCCAATATCCAGCAACTTCACATAGCCATTGAAGAGTGGGATAACATTCCACAGCCCAAAATCAACAGCCTGATTAACTCTATGAGAAGGAGATGTGTCTTGCTGCATGAGGCAAATGGTGGTCAAGACACACCTATTTTCTTATTATTTGAGTACGAGAGAGAGAAATAACGGGAGTACACAAACATGTAAAATTCACATCCTCATCTGTCAACAAAAGCCCAAAATTGGACCATCTTCTCAAAATAGCACAGCAGCAGCACTACACTCCAGCAGGCAGGCACACCAACTGATTTTAATTCTCATGATCGCATGATGAGATCCTTGTGAGGTGTAATGCCAAGTTATTCAAACCACTGTAAGTGAGGACAAATTACACTGAAGGAAGGGCTGATGGCCGTTCATCGCTGACTTGAAATGACACCCAGTCAGCAATTGCTCTCATAACTTGACTCTAACGAGGGACAGGAATTTATGAATAGTCCTGAAGCCACCTGAGCTTCATTGTTCTCAATACGGAGTGTCTCCACCACTCATGGCTGTAACTACAGGTCCGGAACTCGGTAATATTTTCTAAAAAATAAAAAATAAACATTTTGTACACAATTGTTTAAGCCCCATTCAGGAGCTTATACTGTGCCTATAAATGACTGCTGTCCCGACCATAGACACTCACTGCTGGCCGGTTCTGAAAAGTCTGCATGTCTGTTACATGACTTACGGTGATGAGGTCCAAGCAGAACACTTGAAGGTAACGTTAAATATAAATAGGTTCCAGTCCATTCATGCTCTATTACACAGTCACACTCCTGAGAAATAGTAACATCATGCTGGATTCGTTTATTTACAGTCGGCAGTATTGATTCATTATGTAAGGTGACTGACATGAATAAAATATTCCGCGAAAACGTCTGTTCGCACGCGAGACTAAGCATCAGCTTTGCTTGGTGTTGCACTACTAGCTTGAGAGATTGCCAGCGGATTTATCCAACACAAAACACAACTAGTGGGCTGTGTAACAAATCATGAATATCCTTCTATCTGGACATCTTTTGGTTGACATGCCTACCTAGTATTACACCTAGTTGGCCCATCCAAGCTTAAAGCAGATGGCTAGCTAACGTTAGTCAAGCCAAGCTAGCTAGCAATCTTTCTTACCTGGACAAATGTTTCAATATTTGCTTTTTGATTATTCCTGCCATTGCGGTGTTGGTGAGAATAACCTAGCTAAACTATTTATTTGTAGCTAGCTAGCGTATAGACATATTCTCTTCACATTCCACTCCACCTCATCTTCAGCGAAATGAAAAACTACCCTTATTCACCATGGGTAATTTGTGTAATTGTATTTTTCCCATAAGATATTGCGTTATAGCGCCATCTGCTGAATTTATAACGAACAGCAAAATATATCAAATATAACTGTTCAAAGAGACGGAAAACCTTATCGACCAGACAAATAAGTTATACTTTTCGTTTAATAGACCGTAATAAAATAAATGCACAGTCAATAGCATCAGCTCATAAAAATTGTTTTAAAAATGTTTTAAAAAAACAGTTGATACAATGCTTCATCCGAATGGTACTGCCAACTAAAAACAGACCTTAATACACCTCTATGTGAATGACAAAAACACATTCAACAACCTCCTCATATGTTCCTGTTTTGTCTTTAGCATGTGCCAAGACACCAAACTAACAAGGATGGGCAGGGAAAATTGGAATAAGCAGAGGGGATTATTATAAAATCTGTAGCATAATAAAAATGAAATCCATCCAGGGAAAATGGGTGGGAGGACAGCAAAGGCAAGATGACCAAAAGTATTATGTAAAGTTAAGTCCTAGAGACAGATGTAGAGTGGGGAGGGATTTGCCAAAAGGTTAGTTCCACGGAATCTCTTACGCACCTTCAAATCTACTTGGTAGTTTGACATAAAATTAACAATGTTTCTACGATCAAGTGGCTAAATATAAGGGACCTTGGCACTTGTCAGCGACTTCATTAAATGCTTTAGACCAACTTAATCAACCATAGATTTCCCTAATCAAATTACTTTAGGGGAGAAGTGAGAACCTAAGATTTAGTGATCATGTGGAACAAACCCACAGTGTGTGTTTGAGGGAGGAGGGGAGAGTTTATCGGTCTGGCCGTGCCATCATTGGCCGCATCATCATTGGATGACCGGGAGGTCGCATCATGTGATGTCCAGGCATCATCTGCATTCGGCCACCCATTGGAGGTCGCATACCTGAGAATGAAGGAAAGAAAGCATTTACAGGTTATGGTTTGAGTCATTCCTGTTTTCAGATGATAGTATTTTGGTTTTAGATGGTATGTTTTCTCAATAGTGGCAAACTCCGAAGCACATTTGTCACTTGTTTGAGTCTATGTATGTACAGTGCATTCAGAAATTATGCAGACCCCTCGACTTTTTCCCAAATGTTGTAACAGCCTTATTCTAAAATGTATTAAATAATTGTTTTCCCTCATTCTACACACAATACCCCATAATGACAATGCGAAAACAGGATTTTAGAAATGTTTGCAAGTGTATTAAAAATAAAAAACAAATACCCTATTTACATAAGTATTCAGACCCTTTGCTATGAGACTTGAAATTGAGTGCATTCTCTTTCATTAATCATCCTTGAGATTTTTCTACAACTTGGAGTTCACCTGTGGTAAATTCAATTTGTTATTTTAACTTTATTTTACTAGGCAAGTCAGTTAAGAACAAATTCTTATTTTCAATGACGGCCTAGGAACAGTGGGTTAACTGCCTGTTCAGGGGCAGAACGACAGATTTGTACCTTGTCAGCTCGGTGATTCGAACTTGCAACCTTTCGGTTATTAGTCCAACGCTCTAACCACTAGGCTACCCTGCCGCCCCATTGATTGGACATGATTTGGAAAAGGCACACATCTGTCTACACTACCAGTCAAAAGTTTGGACACCTACTCATTCAAGGGTTTTCCTTTATTCGTACTATTTTCTACAATGTCGAATTAATAGTAAAGACATCAAAACTATGAAATAACACATGGAATCATGAACCCCCCCAAAAAGTTATATTTTGATTTATTTTAGATTTTTCAAAGAAGCTATCCTTTGCCTTGATGGCAACTTTGCATATGCTTGGCATTCTCTCAACCAGCTTCATCAGGAATTATATTCTAACATTCTTGAAGGAGTTCGCACACATGCTGAGCACTTCTTGGCTGCTTTTCCTTCACTCTGCAGTCCAACTCATCCCAAACTATCTCAATTGGGTTGAGGTCTGGTGATTGTGGAGGCCAGGTCATCTGATGCAGGAATCCATCACTATTCTTCTTGGTCAAATAGCCCTTACACAGCCTAGCCCCAGGCTGTTGAAAAACAAACAGATCGTCCCACTAAGCGCAAACCAGATGGGATGGTATTTCGCTGCAGAATGCTGTGGTAGCCATGTTGGTTAAGTGTGCCTTGAATTCTAAATAAATCACCAACAAAGCACCCCAACACCACCTTCTCCATGCTTAACAGTGGGAACCACACATGCGAAGATCATCCGTTCACCTAATCTGCATCTCACAAAGACACAGCGGTTGGAACCAAAAATCTCACATTTGGACTCAGACCAAAAGGACAAATTTCCACCGGTCTAATGTCCATTGCTTGTGTTTCTTGGCCCAAGCAAGTCTCTTCTTATTGGTGTCCTTTAGTAGTGGTTTCTTTGCAGCAATTTGACCATGGAGGAAGGCCTGATTCACACAGTCTCATCTGAACAGTCGATTTTGAGATGTGTCTGTTACTTGAACTCGGAAGCATTTATTTGGGCTGCAATTTGAGGTTGGTTACTCTAATGAAGTATCCTCTACAGCAGAGCTAACTCTGGGTCTTCCTTTCCTGTGGCAGTCGTCATGAGAGGCAGCTTCTTCATAGCGCTTGATGGTATTTGCGACTGCACTTTTAGAAACTTTCAAAGTTCTTGACATTTTCTGCATTGACTGACCTTCATGTCTTAAAGTAATGATGACTGTCATTTCTCTTTGCTTATTTCAGCTGTTCTTTCCATAATATGGACTTGGTCTTTTACCAAATAGGGCTATCTTCTGTATACCACCCCTACCTTGTCACAACAACTGATTGGCTCAAATGTATTAAGGAAAGAAATTCCACAAATTAACAAGGCACACCTGTTAATTGAAATGCATTCCAGGTGACTACCTCATGAAGCTGGTTCAGAGAATGCCAAGAATGTGCGAAGCTGTCATCAAGGCAAAGGGTGGCTACTTTGAAGAATCTCAAATGTAAAATATATTTTGATATGATTAACACTTTTTTGGTTACTACATGATTTCATGTGTTATTTCATAGTGTTTATGTCTTCACTATTATTCTACAATGTAGAAAATAGTAAAAATAAAGAAAAACCCTTGAATGAGTAGGTGTCTCCTAACTTTTGACTGGTACTGTATAGAAGGTCCCACAGTTGACAGCACGTCAGAGAAAAAAACCCAAGCCACCCTTCTAGGGAAGGGTACCAAAACATTTCTGCAGCATTTCTGCAGCATTGAAGGTCCCCAAGAACACAGTGGCCTCCATCATTCTTAAATGGAAGCAGTTTGGAACCACCAAGACTTCTCCTAGAGCTGGCCGCCCTACCAAATTGAGCAATTGGGGGAGACGGGCTTTGGTCAGTGAGGTGACCAAGAACCCGATGGTCACTCTGACAGAGCTCCAGAGTTTCTCTGTGGAGATGGGAGAACCTTCAAGAAAGACCACCATCTCTGCAGCACTCCACCAATCAGGCCTTTATGGTAAAGTTGCCAGATGGAAGCCATTCCTTCACCGTAGGGTGAAGCATGCTGTGGGGATGTTTATCAGAGGCAGGGACTGGGAGAGTAGTCAGGTTTGAGGCAAAAATGAACGGAGGAAAATACAGAGAGATCCTTGATGAAAACCTGCTCCAGAGCGCTCAGGATCTCAGACTGGGGCAAGTGTTCACCTTCCAACAAGACAACGACCCTAAGCAGACAGCGAAGACAACGCAGGAGTGGCTTCGGGACAAGTCTCAATGTCCTCGAGTGGCCCAGCCAGAGCCAGGACTAAAACCCGATGTAACATCTCTGGAGAGACCTGAAAATAGCTGTGCCGCGATGCTCGCCATCCAACCTGGCAGAGCTTGAGAGGATCTGAAGAGAAGAATACAGGTGTGCCAAGCTTGTAGCGTCATACCCAATAAGACTCGAGGCTGTAATCGCTGCCAGGTTGGCTGTAATCGCTGCCAAGTTGCTTCAACAAAGTACTGAGTAAAGGGTCTGAATACTTATGTAAATGTGATATTTCCATTTCAGCGTCGCCATTATGAGGTATTGTTTGTAGATTGCTGAGAAAAAAAATTATTTAATAGATTTTCGAATAAGGCTGTAACATAACAAAATGTTGGAAAAAGTCAAGGGGTCTGACTACTTTCTGAATGCACTGTACATTACAGAAATAACAGTTCGATGTTATCCTACCTGGACCACCCATCATTCCAGGTGGGGGTGGTCCCATTCCACCCATCATGGGCATCATTGGAGGACCACCCATCTGGGGTGTTGGTAGCATCCCTGGACGTGGTGGGCCATCTATTCGTAAAACATCATTAACAACAACCACTACTAGGTAACTCAGACCTTTATTAGTAGCAAAATATTTGTATATTATGTCATTTTTGTAAATGAGTGGTAAGATTTACTCTCCAACTGAGGAATTTGGTCGAGCTTGGATGTGCTTTTCGCAGAAATGTACATGGCACTTAAACACTTACGGAGGTTTGGTGGAGGGATCATGGCACCCCCTGGAGGTGGGGCTCCTGGGAATGGTGTTGGGGGCATCTTCCCTTGCTGGAAGGCAGCAGCTAAGAGAAACAAAATGTGTTAGAACTCCTGACATATTAGCCCTCCGGCCCCTTTTCACCTAGGATGGTTATCGTGGCCTAAACACGTCAAGGTAACAAAGACAGGTCAAAGTATGTATTTTTCTTGTGTTACTCACTTGTTTTGTCAATGAGGCTCTGTGCTTGTTCTTCCATCCATTTCTGGTAATAGTCTTTTACATTTTCTTTGTGTTTGCGGCCACTGCAGTGTGTTTTCCTCACAGAGGGCTACCAAACACATTACAGTCATCAATGTACACTGGACACAATGTTGACCTTGCAACAATCTGGATATACAGTAAGGCTAGAGAAGAAACTCATCATATGCGGCTTCATGACAGAATCAACCACATGCAATCAGTAAACACTTCTACTACCAATGTTGTGCAGACTTACCGAGTCATGAGTTAGGTAAGTGTCACAGTAGTCACAATAAAACCTGATGGATAAACAGACATTGAGCACTAGATCAACTTGATCAGTGTAGGCAAAACCAGAGTATATACTTCAGCTGTCATAATAAAACCAAATCAATGAAAGATCAGGGAGCAAAACAGGAACGCTATGAATGATACTACACTTCCTTCACAGCCAATGGGGTTGAAGCTCTGGCTGAAGCCGATTGAATTAGCTAACTAACTTCCATTAGATATACATGTCCAGTGTTCATTAAGGTAAAATATGCAACTGAGAGACACAAGATAAAACACTTACTTCGGCATTTCGATCAGCCTAGCTTACACCAAACGTTGAAAACCCCTTTCCCTTTACCGGAAGTCTAAGTAAACAACGACTGCTTTAAGATGAGAGGAGACACGTCCTCGTTTAGGGCCCACATAATAACTGCAGCGCCACCTTCCTCCACTATCGGTATTGCAGATAATGCAAATTCGGGTACAGAATTTGAGAATCAATGTCTTATAAATTGTATGACACATTTCTGAATTGACCATTTGGCATTACATTTTGTGAGTACTGTATGCATTCATAAGAAATCATTTTGTAGTGCAAAAAGTTATTCTGAGATATGATAATGCGCAGCACGTCTGCAATGTAGGCGACCTGAAACGCCAACCGTGGTTTAGTTCAAGAGGGTCGGCCTGAGCTGGCGCAGCGCGGACTCGATGACAAAATATAGCGTGTATCTGTTGTGTTCACCACCTGTTGTTTGATAGTTGCAGCTTAATTACAGATTAATTTATCTATTACGAAAACTAAAACAAATAGTTGACCGTTTTAGGTGTGACCTCCGAGTTGACAGATTATGTCGCAACATCGACCCTCGTGAATTGGCCATGGGTTGACGTATGCTGCGATCAAAACAACTGGAAACTCGGAAATATCCGACTTCCAAATTCAATTCGTTCACGGTAACTGGGATCTCTGGGGGGAAAAACGAGCTCCAACTGGGAAACATATTTTGAACGGTCATCCAACTCGGAATTCCAACTCGGGAACCTTCGTAGAGTTTCGACTTTCCGACGTGAAAATCACTGACGTCATGATTTGAAGTCTTGTTTGTTCGGAATTCTCAGTTGTCTTGAACGCACCATTATGCCGCGTTCAAAACAATTAGGAATTCGGCAAAATACGAGGTCAAAACATGACATCGGTGATCTTCAGGTCGGAAAGTCTGAGCGATAGAAAGAGGCCCAAGTTCCCGATGTGGAATTCCGAGTTTGATGACCGTTTTAAATAAACAAAAATCCCAGTAGGAGCTCGTTTTTTCCCCGAGTTCCCGGTTGTTTTGAACGCACGGACCTCGGAGATTTCCGAGTTGCCTATTGGTTTGAACGCGGCATCAGTCGTAGATTTGTCACTGTCATGCGCATTTGGGTTGTTGTTTAGTTTTTTTATGACAGGTTGAGGCCTCGGACTAAATTAGGAAAGGTACCCTGTCCCTTGTCAGGGAAATCCGCGATGGAGGGCATGGAATTGGATCTGGACCCGGAGCTTATGCAGAAATTCAGCTGCATGGGCACCACCGATAAAGACATCCTCATAGCCGAGTTTCAGAGACTGCTTGGGTTTCAACTGAACCCCGCTGGATGCGCCTTCTTCCTGGACATGACCAATTGGTGAGCTCGGGGACTTGTGGCCTCTCTGTGTTTGCTAATGCTAACTTAGATAGCTAGGTAGAGGATTGAGCTAGTTAGTTAGCTGTAGGACGGATAGTCAGCCAACAATTTGTTTGTGATTTTCTTTTTTATTTACAATTCAACGAGCAAAAAATATTATTTTTTGCGTCTATTCTTATATGTAAAATGTAATTAATTTGATTGTCATTTGGATTGCTAGCTAGCTAACTGGCTAATTAGCTACAGCCAGGATAGTCCTTCCTTCAATGAAAAATCATTAACAGGTGTGGGTCTATTAACGATCATTCTATAACGTTATTGTGGAACGTGTAAATTGCATATCTTTATTTTGTACAGCTATGTTACCGTCAGACTAATTATAATGTCTGGAGAGGGTATTGAGGTAACGTTGAATTAACGCATCTTTAGCAAGAGTAGTCATCATATCTAGCTAGGCAAATACAACCAATGAGGCTCGTTTTTCCACTCTGATTTTCTTTTTCAGCAATACATTTCTTTCCACATGAAAGTGTCCAGGCATCACAAGACCACGGCCTGGGTCACAACAAGGTTCCAAGCATAGAATTAGAATACTAGAAGGAACATCATTGTTATTATGACCTAGGTCACAATAAGGTTCAATGCATGATTTGTTATTATGACAGTATAAAAGATCAGGTGGTTAGGGAGAGTATAGATCAGCCATGGTCTGCCAGTGCTGTGATAAAATTCATTATTTTACACTATCTTATTGTTATATGCACAGCATGTTTGTTAGCCAGCCAGTTTAAAGGTGTAATATGCAGAAATTGCTCTGCCATTTCCTGGTTGCTAAAATGCTAATAGTTAGCCAAATTTCAGTATATGTAACAAAAGAAGCAGTCACTATGTAGAGAATCATTGTACCATTTAAACCGCTGTGAAATATTTTTTCCATAACCAACATTTTTTTTTTTATTCAGCTGTTTGAAAATGGTGTTCAAAGCCAAAAGTAAAATACCCCCAAAAACTAAACTTAAGAATGGGTGGCATAGAAATAGCGTACATGGAACAGATCTTCCGCTTCTTGGACTTGCTTTCAATGAGAATGACAGATCTATAACCCACTTTTTTTATGTGAATTTGGTAGTTGCCCAAAAAGTTACATATTGTGGATTTAAGGCTGTGTCTAGACTTGACAGTTCATGCAGCTTTAGTATTCTAATTATAGAGTTCTGATCATGGAATTCCAAATGTATCATGAATCTAAAACTACATTTAAATGTCCCCCGTGCCCACAGTGTGTCCGGATTCCCTTTTTCAAATGCCAGTATGCATTCTACAAACATTGGAGTAGGCAAAATATGATAACACAACATAATAGTTTAGCCTACAAACTATTATGACCCATCTATGGAAAGGTGAGTTTTTCATGAAGACGTTCATGTCGGTTGCTCAAAGACACCCACAAGACTCGCCTGAAGATAGCCCTATACAAGAAAAATAATGGAAGTAGATATGGTAGTTTAGTGCCTAACAAAAAGCGGGTTAAATATGTATACATTTTTTAAAGTAGTTTCCTGGTCTTTCTTATCTTTCAGATAAAGGACAGACAACTTTCCTTTTTAATATTTCTTGGGACTAGCTATTTTTCCACGTATGAATCTGTTGTTCAATGCATTTCTATGGGCTAATAGCAGAAAGGCCAAATTCAGTATTTCATAAATAATTTGGTTATTTTTTTATACTTAAGGTGTCAAAATCAAATAGCAAAATGATCTTTGGTGTCACCATCTTAAAACAATTCCATATGTTAGTTAAGTGGAACCCTCCCCCAGGCTTAGACACTAGAGGAGTCATTGGATGAAGATGTCTTCTGTATGGAGGAGTTTTGTTAAGAGCCACGGCTTTCATATCAGCAAGAAATAATTTTCAAAAGGTTCAATTGATACACCACTTTATAGAGTTAGTGTTCCCACATGGCCATATCCCCATGTTACAGCGCATGTTTACGGAAGACAGCGGGACCACCTGTGATAACTAATTATCTAGCATGCTCCGAACACCTGTGTGTAACAGAAGGCCACTAGAAACCTGTTTTCCTAAAAAAGAATGTTGGTTGCAACTGTGATAAAGCCGGTTACGACCGTGAACTGTAAGTGTATATTTAGCATTTGTGAAATTATGTTTGTGTGATATGAAAGTAAAGGGCTTTGTTTCTTGAACCGTATCACAATTGAGAATCGTTTCACATTTAGATTTGAGTGTTTTCTGCCAGAGCCAGTCTACCTTTGAAAATAATATATATCTTCCTTGGACCTTAAGGATTACTCCATTTATGGTCTATCTACATATATTTTAGATGTCAAAGTTAGACCTATAAATAGTTTATACAATCATTTTAAGGTGACAATAATTTTATTGCACACTCTATCACATGCCTTTATTTTCCTGCGTAAGTAAAGCAGGAAATGCATCTCCAATGCCTCTACTGCCATTCATTCCAATTAGACTGGTTTGGATTTCTCCCTGACCACCACAATGGCTTCCATTTTCATACCATTCTGGAACTTTGAGGGGTTATGACATAGTACTTGAATAGGATCTCTATGGTTCCAAGATCCTCCTTTAGATCATGGGCACGTGCTGCAGTCAGCATGTGGTGCAGTCAGCATGCTGTGCAGTTCAAGTTTCACATTCAGCAATGTTGCAGATGGAAGGTTTGCCCTCACACAGCAGTGTTCTGCTGTGGAAACGTTTCACAATTTGTTTATTAATGTAACTATGTACACAATACACATCATATCTCGCAGTCGTTCGTCCTTAGTAATGTTACTGGACAGTTTATCTTCCATGGTTGTGAACGTTATAACCCCATTCATTGACTATTACATGTGTACAGTTTTGCGTCGCTATTGACTATGGCTAGTTAACTAACAACATACTACTGCATCGTGGCAAATGGGCATTCGAAGGCCTTGATTTGTAATCACGTGAGACTATGTATTTGCACTGTCTAAAATGTGGAACTGCTGCACTCACATATGACAGTAGGTATATTTCTGTACATTCAGCTTGCAGCATTTCTGTAGTGTTGCTCTGAGGAACATGCATAATTCTAAAGGTCAATGTCCACTAAAATACATCTGGCCAAATTGTATGAGCAAAGAACATTTTGAAAGGGACTAAAAAACCTTCTCAGAGAATGTAATTCCTGTTGACCAGCTTGTTAGTTAGTAAAAGCCTTTAGGGGTGGTGGATCAGTGGGCTTGGCTTCAGTGGGCTTGGCTCCCTGTCCTTCTCAGAGTGTGTCAGGGGGAGGGATCCAAGAAGCAATACAAGTTACCACGGCAGTGGAAATTTTAAATTAAAGGCACAAGATTGCACCTTTGACTTACTGACTTGACTTAAACCATTTTATTCCATGAGGAGCATAGGTTATCCATAAATCATCTCCACGCACTCTGTTTTTGGCCAGTTCCTCAAGATTGGTCCTTTAAAACCCCCCTATAGTCGATGTCCATGCCCCTGCATAATAAAACAATCCCCATTTAAAAATCCATCAGTTTAAGCTAGATATATTGGTTTTTGCATTGGATGTGTCTCAATCTGTGGTCTGCGCATCTGCGGTGAAAGGTGACAGCTAGAGTGATGTTTGTCAGACCATGAGACATCCCGGAAATCAGTCTTCTCACAAAATCGTCTGTAGCGTCCGAATGGTTTGGCCTAGAACAACCTCTCTATGGAAAGATGACTGTTTCAACTGTTCTGCCTGCGACTATGGAACCCTGACCTGTTCACCGGACGTTCTACATGTCCCAGACCTGCTGTTTTCAACTCTCTAGAGACAGCAGGAACAGTAGAGATACTCTCAATGATCAGCTATGAAAAGCCAACTGACATTTACTCCTGAGGTGCTGACTTGTTGCACCCTCGACAACTACTGTGATTATTATTGGGGCGGCAGGGTAGCCTAGTGGTTAGAGAGTTGGACTAGTAATAGGAAGTTGGACTAGTAACCGGAAGGTTGCAAGTTCAAACTCCCGAGCTGACAAGGTACAAATCTGTCGTTCTGCCCCTGAACAGGCAGTTAACCCACTGTTCCTAGCCTGTCATTGAAAATAAGAATTTGTTCTTAACTGACTTGCCTAGTTAAATAAAGGTGTTTGTATGGGCTAATAGCAGTAGGCCAAAATGTTTATGTACTTCAAGGGGTCTTATTAATATTTAAGACAGGGTTTAGTCTGTAGATTAAAGTTGCAATATGCAGAAATCGTTCTGCCATTTCATGGTTGCAAAAATATGGATAGTTTGACTAATTTCAGTTTATATGACAAAACAAGCAATGTGTAGAGAATCATTGTGCCATCTTAACCGCTGTGAAATATATATTTTCAATAACCAAAAATGTTGTATTTTCAGCTGTTTGAAGCTGGTGTACAAAACCGACTGTAAAAGACGCAAAAACAAAACTGTGCAACGCAAGACAAAAAAATTACAAAGGTTTGAGTGAGAGGACTAACTGGTGTCCAAATGGCCACACACCTCTCCCAAAGTGTGCACAGTTCCTGAGTAATTTCAATGCACTTGTGAATCAAAGAGTATTCAACTATGAGGTTCTTTTCTTTTTTAGCTCTCTTAGCTGTGCCGTTTTAGGAACTAAAACAAGTACACTTATAGTTGTTTTTATTTGGAACACAATCCTGCATCCCCGCCATAACATTTATGTTGCTGTTTATCCAATCCAAAAACAACCCATTTATAAATTGCAATCTGGGTTAGGTGGGCATCATTTGAAAGCTTGTTCTATTGCCAACATGACTAACTAATAATTAATTCACAAAGGATTTGTGGTATGTTGCCTGAAAAATAATTGGGCAATGTAAATATGGTCCCCTTTCAAACAGCCACATTTTTACCACATTCTTATTGGCATTCGCATTTTATATCACAATTTCTTGCTGCCGCTAACCGGTCATCACTCTAGCTACCGCAAAGTCATGAACCCCGCCTATTTATAAAATGTATCTTCTTAAAATCAGATTTTAAACTTAACCACACTTCTAACCTTGTTTTTAACCCTAACCTTGAATAAAGTCCAAAAAACGTTGTTCCCCCAAGAATTTGTACGATATAGCCAATTTTGACTTTGTATTTGTGGTAACTAGTGGAAACCCAACTGAGCAAGATACATTCAAATTAGCCAGAGCCACAAAGTAAAAATATAATAAAAATTCATTAAAACAAACATTAGCTTGTGCCTCAACACAATCCTGTCTCGCAGCTCTACGGACAATTCCTTTGACCTCATGGCTTGGTTTTTGCTCTGACATGGACTGTCAACTACGGGACCTTATCTAGACAGGTGTGTGCTTTTCCAAATCATGTCCAATGAGTTGAATTTACCACAGGTGTTCTCCAATCACGTTGTAGAAACATCAAGGATGACCAATGGAATAAGGATGCACCTGAGCTCAATTTCAAGTCTCATGGCAAAGGGTCTGAATACTTATGTAAATAAGGTATTTCTAGTTTTAATTTAATACAAAAGCAAACATTTCAAAACCTGTTTTCACTGTGTAATAATGGGGTATTGTGTCTAGATTTCAAAAAATTATATTTAGTCCATTTTAGAATAAGGCTGTAACAAAATTTGGAAAAAGTCAATGGGTAGGAATACTTTCCGAAGGCACTCCACTCCACTCCTCCGCCTTTATGGTATGTGTCCAGACTGAAGCCACTCCTCAGTAAAACGCACATGACAGCCCGCTTGGAGTTTGCCAAAAGGTACCTAAAGGACTGACCATGGGAAACAAGATTGAACTATTTGGCCTGAAAGCCAAGTGTCACGTCTGAATGAAACCTGGCACCATCCCTACGGTGAAGCATGGTGGTGGCTGCATCATGTTGTGGGGATGTTTTTCAGCGGTAGGGATTGGGAAAGTAGTCAGGATCGAGGGAAAGCAAAGAGATCAGAGAGATCCTTGGTGAAGTCCTGAGAGCTCTGGAGCAGGTTCTCAGACTGGGGCGAAGGTTCACCTTCCAACAGGAAATTGAACCTAAGCACACAGCCAAGACAATGCAAGAGTGACTTCAGGACAAGTCTCTAAATGTCCTTGAGTGGCCCAGCTAGAGCCCGGACTTGAACCCGATCGAACATCTCTGGACAGAACTGAAAATAGCTGTGCAGCGACGCTCACCATCCAACCTGACAGAGCTTGAGAGGATCTGCAGAGAAGAATGGGAGAACTTCTCCAAATACAGGTGCGCCAAGCTTGTAGCGTCAAACCCAAAAAGACTCGGCTGTAATCGCTACCAAAGGTGCTTCAACAAAGTACTGAGTAACGGTTCTGAGTAACGGTTCTGAACATGTAAATATCATGTATTTTATATATATATACACACACACACACACACACATATATACACAGTTGAATTCAGAGGTTTACATACACCTTAACCAAATACATTTAATCTCAGTTTTTCACAATTCCTGACATTTAATCCCAGTAAAAATTCCCTGTTTTAGGTCAGTTAGGATCACCACTTTATTTTTAAGATGGTGAAATGTCAATATTAGTAGAGAGAATTATTTATTTCAGCTTTTAGTTCTTTCATCACATTCCCAGTGGGTCAGATGTTTACATATTAATTTCCTTTTAAATTGTTTAACTTGGGTCAAAATCTTTCGGGTAGCCTTCCACAATCTTCCCACAATAAGTTGGGGGAATTTTGGCTCATTCCCCCTGACAGAGCTGGTGTAACTGAGTCAGGTTTGTAGGCCTCCTTGCTCATGCACACTTTTTCAGTTCTAGCCAAAAATGTTCTATGGGATTAAGATCAGGGCTTTGTGATGGCCCCTACAATACATTGACTGTGTTGTCCTTAAGCCATTTGCCACAACTTTGGAAGTATGCTTGGGGTCATTGTCCATTTGGAAGACCCATTTGAGACCAAGCTTTAACTTCCTGACTGATGTCTTGAGATGTTGCTTCAAAATATCCTCAACATTTTCCTGCCTCATGATGCCATTCATTTTGTGAAGTCCACCAAGTCCCTCCTGCAGCAAAGCACCCCCCACAACATGATGCTGCCACCACCATGCTTCACGGTTGGGATGGTGTTTTTTGGCTTGCAAGCCACCCCCTTTTCCTCCAAACATGCGTGGTCCCATGGTGTTTATACTTGCGTACTATTTTTGTACAGATAAACGTGATACCTTCAGGCATTTGGAAATTGCTCCCAAGGATGAACCAGACTTGTGGAGTTCTACAATTTCTTTTTCTGAGGTCTTGGCTGATTTCTTTTGATTTTTCCCATGATGTCAAGCAAAGAGGCACTGCGTTTGAAGGTAGGCCTTGAAATACATCCACAGGTACACCTCTAATTGACATCATTTGTCACGGCTTTAGAAGCTTCTGATATAATTTTCTGGAATTTTCCGAGCTGTTTAAAGGCACAGTCAACTTAGTGTATGTAAACCTCTGACCCACTGGTATTGTGATGCAGTGAAATAATCTGTCTGTTAACAATTGTTGGAAAAATGACTTGTGTCATACACAAAGTAGATGTCCTAACCGACTTCCCAAAACTAGTTTGTTAACAAGAAATTTGTGGAGTGGTTGAAACACTTAGGTTGGAGACATTTTTATTTATTTATTTATTTATTTATTTACACATGCTTTTGCTTTGTCATTATGGGGTATTGTGTGTAAATTGATGAAAAAGGACAATATCCCTTGCTTAAACAGACAGATGTTTTTTGCCTTGAGCCGAGTATTAGGGGGCCTTGAAGCGAAGAAATTAGATTTTTTAAAATCTCTATATATATAGATATATATATATATAGAGAGAGATATAGATGTTCCCTATGGTTTGTATTAATTTGTTGTAGATATGTTGCGAATTTGCACAACGTACACTACCGCTCAAAAGTTTGTGGTCAGTTAGAAATGTCCTTGTTTTTGAAAGAAAATACCTTATTCTAATGGACAAAAACAACATCAAATTGATTAGAAATGCAGTGTAGACATTGTTAATGTTGTGTAAATTACTATTGTAGCTGGATACGGCTGAATTATTTTAAAATGTATTTTTTTAGGAAATATCTACATATTGGGCCTCTGTACGCCTATCAGCAACCATCACTCCTGTGTTTCAATGGCACGTTGTTAGCTAATCCAAGTTTATAATTTTAAAAGGCTAATTGGTCATTAGAAAACCCTTTTGCAATTAGCACAGCTGAAAACTGTTGTTCTGATTTTAAAGAAGCGATAAAACTGGCCTTCTTTTGACTAGTTGAGTATCTGGAGCATCGACATTTGTGGGTTCGATTACAGGCTCAAAATGGCCAGAAACAAATAACTTTCTTCTGAAACTCATCAGTCTATTCTTGTTCTGAGAAATGAAGGTTATTCCATGCGAGAAATTGCCAAGAAACTGAAGATCTCATACAACACTGTGTACTACTCCCTTCACAGAACAGCGCAAACTGTCTCAAACCAGAATAGAAAAAGGGAGTGGGAGGCCCCGGTGCACAACTGAGCAAGAGGACAAGTACATTAGAGTGTCTAGTTTGAGAAACCGACGCCTCAAAAGTCCTCAACTGGCAGCTTCATTATATAGTACCAGCAAAACACCAGTCTCGACGTCAACAGTGAAGAGGCGACTCCGGGATGTTGGCCTTCTAGCCATTGAAGAGGAGTGGGACAACATTCCACAGGCCACAATCAACAGCCTGATCAACTCTATGTGAAGGAAATGTGTCTCGCTGCATGAGGCAAATGGTGGTCACACCAAATACAAACTGTTTTTCAGATCCATGCCCTTCTTTTTTAAAATTTGTATTTAATGAAATGTTTTATCTGTGACCAACAGATACAGATCTGTATTCCCAGTCATGTGAAATCCATAGATCAAGGCCTAATGAATTTGTTTCAATTGACTGATTTCCTTATATGAACTATAACTCAGTAAAATTGTTGAAATTGTTGTGTTTTATATTTTTGTCCAGTATACTTTTAGTGTACCGGGTTTACTATGTTACATCTAGTCTCTGAGACCAGGCTGAATTCAGGCACTTATATGCCCACATCTGCCAGTTTCAACCCGTATAGGGTGTGTAACGGGTTAAGTTTTCTTCAAACAAGCCTTCCTTTATTTTAAATATGATATTTCTGCTTGATTTCCCCCTCTTTTCAACCTCCACCCTTTGCACCAAAACGGGGATAGTTGTGTTCTACTAACTGATATCCATTTCTTTCCCCCATTTTTACGTCTCTCATAGGAACTTACAAGCAGCCATCGGAGCCTACTATGACTTTGAAAGCCCCAACATCAATGCACCATGCATGTCTTTTGTTGGGGATGTGACGATCGGTGAGGGGGAGTCTGTTCCCCCTGACACGCCCTTCACTAAGACGTGGAGGATACAGAACACAGGTTGGTTGAAGTGAAAAGACCCTTTAGGAGCTGTGACTAAAATCACAACCTAACAAGCTACTGATCGTTACTGCGGCTGGCAATTGAGGTAATGGTTTATCAATTTCATCATGTGTAATTTGTTTGTTTGTCTCTCACAGGAGCAGAGTCATGGCCCCCCGGGGTATGTCTGAAGTATGTTGGAGGGGACCAATTTGGTCATGTGAACATGGTGATGGTGCGCTCATTAGACCCCCAGGAGATGGCTGATGTCAGTGTGCAGATGCGTAGCCCAGCGGCTCCTGGCATGTACCAGGGCCAGTGGAGGATGAGCACAGCCACAGGACTCTTCTATGGGGGTGAGAAACTTTATTTAGCAGTCAACTGTTATAGCACCGATTTAATAAACCACCTATAAATGTATTTGTTTAAACCACTCAAACCTTTTTCACCTCCTCTAGAAAGTATACTTTGATGTAACGTGTTACCCCAGTCTAAGGTTGAATCCACCAAAGGCAATGCTTTCATCACTTGAATACATTGAAGGTCTAATGCTTCTACTAGGTGTAGTTTTCTAAAACCTTTCCCCCGGTGGAGTGTTAACATTCTTCTCTACCCACTGTAGATATGATCTGGGTGATCCTCAGCGTGGAGGTGGGAGGCCTCCTGGGTGTGACGCAGCAGCTGTCTTCCTTCCAGGCCGAGTTTAACACCCAGCCTGCCCGCAACGTGGAGGGAGACTACAACCCCTTCGCCTCTCCACAGAAACACGCCGGTAGCAACGAAAACAGTCACCGTGACGACAGCGGTCTCAAGGACCCCGCGGACACCTGGGAGGGTGGCCCGGACCAAATGCAGCAAGAGCAAAATGGACTGTCACAAAACTCTGTGAATATAGCAACAAACGGTCTCCAAAGCAATTTATCAGTAGTGACTTACAGCCAGGTAAGGCCTATATGGAGCAACAATAAACTTCTTAGGGATACACTTCAATGTTTAATATACTATAGTTCATCAGTATAACCAAAACGTTGTATTTATTAATATTTTTCTGTATCCACAAGATGTTTCTTTATTTTCCCCCACAGGGTATTCACGGACCCTATCCTTTTGGGCAGTCCTAAGACATGGGAAACATCGTCACAGCCAGGCAGCACTGTGTTCCTGGATTCACATCAACTAATGAGGGAGGATTACCTGTGGCTGGTGGAGTATCCTGAGATTCATATAAACACTTATGCAAAGTCCCACCTCCACTTTACCACAAAACAAACAGAAACCAGAAGACATAGCTGCTCTGTTCTGTCCCAGCATACGACTCAACCAACAACATCCCACATCCAGTGTATGCATGTGTGAATGCTAAGTTAAAAATGAGAGTGCTACAAATCTTTTTAAAAGCGATGAGAAGTTTTTTTTTTCGGATCTTTATTTTTTGATTTTAGTTGTCGTGTCTGAATGCAGTTGAGACTACCGTGATGAAAGGAGTAGTGTGTGTCTGTTTGCGTGGGTGTGTGTGTGTTTGCGTGTGTTGTGCAACCTGAAAGAGACAGACTAGGGAGGAAAAGCCATTTATTTTGCGTATTGATCCTCTAGTTCCTAAACTGACTTAAAAATATATAATCTGTTCTCTTCTTACTTTTTTATCCTAATTTCACAGTGTATACTTTTCAGGGACAAGAGAGTAATTCCACAAATTCAGCAGCCTGATATGCATGTATTGTTGTTGATGTTTTCTGGTAACATCAAATGAAGAACAGCTCATTCACATGCATTTCCTGTTCACTATTTGCTGTAGCTTCACTTTGATTATGTTACTCTGAAAGTTGAGCTACAGTATATCCATCCACTAGAGGGAGGTCTTTATCAAAATTGGAGTTGCCCAGTCCTGTAAAAAAAAACACACAAAAAACATTAACATTAACTAACATTTACTCAAAGGATCCTCTATATCAGGGTCAATACATGGAAAGTAGATTTGTATCAGCACCCTGTAGGTTCAATTTGTTTTCATTTGTTCTGTAAGATTGCAAAAGTCCACATGTTGCAAAGCCATGACGTTTCTGGCTTTTATTGTCTTGAGTTGAATGTATTTGCAGAATGTAGAGCTATGTTGTTTTGAAGCATCTTTGCTTATTTTGCCCAAAGATCTTATACATTTACTTTGAAAAAGGCACAGCTTGATTAATGTTTTGCTAATGATCCTGGGCTTTGGAATAAACTGTTGAGAGAAAATTCTGAATTCACAATTAGTCTCCTCTTGCTCAGACATTAAAATGTTAAACAACTCGTTTGTTAAAATATTTGTTTGTACCAGCAGTCAATTCATTAGTCCCTCAAGAGTCTATGTGAAGAATGTGTGAAGGGTTCTGAACAGTTATTCTGAAAAGTACTTTTTCTCTCATGGCTAACTACCAGGAAGTTTGAAAAGACAGGCTGAGTGGGCAGGTTGCTTTTATTCATGACCGACAACTAGCCTTGACTGACAGCTCTTTTCAATGCCTATGTCAAGCGACTTGGATGCAGTGATCGGTGTTGCAATACAATTATCTCAAGCTAACTTGGTAATACATAAAGCAAATCGAACCACATTGAAATTGCATCAATGATATTTGTTTTGGCATGTCTCTTGTGATGGGGTTCACAGCAGCACTGACGGATGTGTTGGCTTGACAACTGCGTTGGCGTTTTAAACGACCCTTCCCCCTCTTTTGTTCCATGCTGGGTGAAGACCTAGCTAGCTAGTAACACCAGACACAGATGAATGGGGAAACGTGTCTTTTCCACAGATGATTAGGGTAGACTTTTAATTATATTTGCTGACACCCTACAGTAAAATGTTGGCACCAGTAGAGTAGCTATCTAGCTATATAAACTAAGCCCCTCAACACACTTTTGCCGATGTTGGTTAGAAGGTGGTACCTATTTTTAAATTAGGTAAGACAGTATCACGTTACCATTAGTGTATTAAAATTAGAGTTAAAGTGATGTCCTCTTAATAATGAATCCAAGTGTTTGACATGGGGGAGCGGACCAGTAACTTCATGATCAAACTTTATCATTGTAAAAGCAACAGTCATTTTTCATACTTTGGTCATCATACTTTGATCTGGTTTCATCCAAATATCATTCAATTTCATGAAAAACATGATTTTGACTGTTCAAGACCTTTTAAGTTACTTGCACTAACTGGCTAATCTCTATGCAGTGAGTAGTTAACTATCGCTTCTTTTACTATGGCCAGTTGTCTTTATGCTTCAGTTTCATGCCTGGAAGGCTACATGACTTTTTATCTTGTATTTGTTATATTTCCATCTGCAACTAGTGAAGACTTTGACAACCTGGCTACCGAGATGACCTTTTTCAAATATTCACTTTACATAGGGGGGAGTAGGACAACAAACAGCAGCACACTCATTTACCCCCCAGGGATGACTGTGTACTATGAAAATGTCACAGCAGTATCATTGTCCAGAACCACACCTCTTGTCATGGTTGATCTGCCTAGGTAACAGCATTTGGAAATATCTTGGATCAATTGCATGTGCTCTTGAAACTTTATGAAGCATGGTAATGACAAACGTTTCTCCCAGTCTTAAAAACACATGAATACACTCCCCTCTAATCTCCCTGGTTGTGTCTCAAATCACCCCCAATTCCCTTTTATAGTTCCCTTACTATATAGTGAATAGGGTACAATACCATTTGGGACACATCCCCATTTTTATCTTTCATTTACAATTGGATGTCATGTATGTAGTAATGAGTGATACGTTTGCTTTTTTTTGGTATGGTAGATTTTTCTTTCTTTGAAGTTTTCAGGGGTCAGAGTGGTGAATGGATGACTTGGTGCTAGAGTTCTACAGCAGCGCATTTATGAGACAAAGTCAGAGCAAAGAATTGAAAGCCCTTTTTCTGTATGTTTGAATGAACCTTTGTATAATTAAATTATCACTGAAAACCAAATGCTGGCCGTTTTCTCCATGGTCTTTATTTTTTACATTATCTTGCGTTCACTAGTTTTGCAGTCACTGCAGTAATACATTTCTCTCCAGATGTAATTTTTTTAACAGATCAGATTTAATCCTGCACTCAAGACACAAAAAACATGTATTTATTATGTACAGGTAGTGGAAATGGATGCCTGTAACATTTACTAAGCAAGCAACTTAAGAATGAATAACTTGCTTTCATTAACTAACTTTTCCTCTACTAATGTCAATAAGCTCTCCAAATCCAAATCATTTTTCAGGTTCCCACAACATTATATAACTGATTACTTTGCACCAAATTGAACAGGGGTTTATTCATAAATGAATTCCGGCCATCAGTCTGGGTGATTGTATCTCATGTGGCATTGATCAACATTTTTGGCATGATTCAATTAAAATACTAAACATCTTATGAATAGCCAATAAATATCCCGTTCGACAAGGGTATAAAAGTAATTATTAGAAGGTAAAGCTACATGGGCCTATGTCTAAAGTATGGGATAATGAAAAGCTCTGACTGAAAAAGAGGGGGATAGCCTCCACATACAGTAGACTAAAATGTTTCAGGAGATTTAAGGAGATTCTCGAGAGGTATTAAACATTCTGAGATTACAGTAATAAAACTAATGTAAAGCTGCAAATTTTCTCACGTCTCGAACGCTACCTCCGGACGTAGCACACGACCCTCGCCCAAGAGTTGCCCCCCTCCAAGCAGGACAATTTAAACAGAATTGTCTCTTTGAGCCCAACACAACTAAAGTAAAAATGTTAATAGCAGAGCAAGGTTTTTGCTCCATCACTCTTCAGTCTGAATAAGTGTTAAACTCCGAGGGCCGAAAGTAAGTACTTGGCCAGTGGGCAATTCTACAGTAACAGAATTTGTTTACTTTAAAAGTATGCCAAACAAAAACCCTGTAAAGTTAAACAAACCATCCAACTCTATGCACAAGGACTACTTTTAACAATTTCCACAGAAAATGTAACAAAAACACGTTTACTCGAAGAATAATGCAGATGTAAAGTTTGGTAACAGGATGACGGTAAAATCTGTTTTTTTATGTGACCATATTTTCAAAAAAGTCTTATCTATTTCAAAGATTTCTGCAGTAAGAATGGGATGTCAGCTATGATGACACCTTGAGGTTGAAAAAAAATATATTTTGGTTATTGAACTACAGTAAGTGAAGTGGATTAACACCCGGTAAGATGCAGACCTTTTTATCTACCAAGAGAGTTCTCATCTGTAATTATCACAACTGTCTACATTCCTCCAAAGGCCAACACTACTCTGGCACTCAGCAAACTGTATGGGCCTATAAACAAATAAGAAACCGCTTACCCAGAGGTGGTGTTTCTGGTGGGCGGAGACTTTGGTAACACAGGGAGACTTAAAACCGTCCTACCTCACATCTACCGACACCTCTCCTGCGCCACTAGGGGCGCTAAAACTCTAGACCATTTTTATTCTACCCACAGAAACACATACAAAGTCCTACAGTGCCTTGCGAAAGTATTCGGCCCCCTTGAACTTTGCGACCTTTTGCCACATTTCAGGCTTCAAACCTAAAGATATAAAACTGTCTTTTTTTGTGAAGAATCAACAACAAGTGGGACACAATCATGAAGTGGAACGACATTTATTGGATATTTCAAACTTTTTTAACAAATCAAAAACTGAAAAATTGGGCGTGCAAAATTATTCAGCCCCTTTACTTTCAGTGCAGCAAACTCTCTCCAGAAGTTCAGTGAGGATCTCTGAATGATCCAATGTTGACCTAAATGACTAATGATGATAAATACAATCCACCTGTGTGTAATCAAGTCTCCGTATAAATGCACCTGCACTGTGATAGTCTCAGAGGTCCGTTAAAAGCGCAGAGAGCATCATGAGGAACAAGGAACACACCAGGCAGGTCCGAGATACTGTTGTGAAGAAGTTTAAAGCTGGATTTGGATACAAAAAGATTTCCCAAGCTTTAAACATCCCAAGGAGCACTGTGCAAGCGATAATATTGAAATGGAAGGAGTATCAGACCACTGCAAATCTACCAAGACCTGGCCGTCCCTCTAAACGTTCAGCTCATACAAGAAGAAGACTGATCAGAGATGCAGCCAAGAGGCCCATGATCACTCTGGATGAACTGCAGAGATCTACAGCTGAGGTGGGAGACTCTGTCCATAGGACAACAATCAGTCATATATTGCACAAATCTGGCCTTTATGGAAGAGTGGCAAGAAGAAAGCCATTTCTTAAAGATATCCATAAAAAGTGTTGTTTAAAGTTTGCCACAAGCCACCTGGGAGACACACCAAACATGTGGAAGAAGGTGCTCTGGTCAGATGAAACCAAAATTGAACTTTTTGGCAACAATGCAAAACGTTATGTTTGGCGTAAAAGCAACACAGCTCATCACCCTGAACACAGCATCCCCACTGTCAAACATGGTGGTGGCAGCATCATGGTTTGGGCCTGCTTTTCTTCAGCAGGGACAAGGAAGATGGTTAAAATTGATGGGAAGATGGATGGAGCCAAATACAGGACCATTCTGGAAGAAAACTTTATGGAGTCTGCAAAAGACCTGAGACGGGGATTTGTCTTCCAACAAGACAATGATCCAAAACATAAAGCAAAATCTACAATGGAATGGTTCAAAAATAAAAAATATCCAGGTGTTAGAATGGCCAAGTCAAAGTCCAGACCTGAATCCAATCGAGAATCTGTGGAAAGAACTGAAAACTGCTGTTCACAAATGCTCTCCATCCAACCTCACTGAGCTCGAGCTGTTTTGCAAGGAGGAATGGGAAAAAATGTCAGTCTCTCGATGTGCAAAACTGATAGAGACATACCCCAAGCGACTTACAGCTGTAATCGCAGCAAAAGGTGGCGCTACAAAGTATTAACTTAAGGGGGCTGAATAATTTTGCACGCCCAATTTTTCAGTTTTTGATTTGTTAAAAAAGTTTGAAATATCCAATAAATGTCGTTCCACTTCATGATTGTGTCCCACTTGTTGTTGATTCTTCACAAAAAAAAACTGTTTTATATCTTTATGTTTGAAGCCTGAAATGTGGCAAAAGGTCGCAAAGTTCAAGGGGGCCGAATACTTTCGCAAGGCACTGTATCTTTGGCAAATCTTACCATTACTCCATTCTCCTGCTTCCTGTTTACAAACAAACACTCAAACAGGAAGTACCAATACGGAAGTGGTCGGACCAAGTAGACGTGAAGCTACAAAACTGTTTTGCTAGTACAGGCCGGGATATGTTCCGGGAATCGATAACATTGAGGAGTTTACAGTCCCAGGCTTCATAAGTGCTTAAACGATGTCGACCCCACATTGACGATAATGTATTCCAACCAAAAACTATGCATGACAGGCAACATCCGCACGGGGCTAAAGGTTAGAGCTACCGCTTACAATGAATGGAACACAGACATGGACGCATACAAGAAATCCCGCTAAGACCTCCGACGAAACATCAAACATGAAAAATTACAATATAGGAGGAAGGTGGAATCCTATTACACCGGCTACGATGCTTGTCGTATGTGGCAGGGCTTGCAGACGATAACAGATAGCAATTCCAACTATACAGGAGCTTATCGTCTAAACCATTTTGTACATAATTCACATCAATGGGGTTGTAGTGGAGCGGGTTGAAAGTTTCAAGTGCCTTGGTGTCCATATCACCAACAAACTATCATAGCGCAAACACACAAAGACAGTCGTGAAGAGGGCACAACAACAACTTTTCTCCCTCAGGAGACTGAAAAGATTTAGCATGGGTCCCCAGATCCTCAAAAAGTTCTACAGCTGCACCATCGAGAGCATCCTGACTGGTTGCATCACCGCCTGGTATGGCAACTGCTCGGCATCCGATCATAAGGCGCTACAGAGGGGGCAAAGCTTCCTGCCATCCATGACCTATATACTAGGTGGTGTCAGAGGAAGGCCCAAAAAATGGGCATAGACTCCAGCCACCCAAGCCATAGACTGTTCTCTCTGCTACTGCATGGCAAGCGGTACCGGAGCACCAAGTCTAGGTCCAAAAAGCTCCTTAACAGCTTCTACCCCCAAGCCATAAAACAATTAATCAAATGGCCAACCGGACTACATACATTGACCCCCCTGATTTAACACTGCTGCTACTCACTGTTTATTATTTATGCATAGTCACCTTACCCCTACCTAAATGTACAAATTACTTTGATTAACCTGTACCCCTGCACATTGACTCGGTACCGGTACCCCCTGTAAATAGCCTCTGTATTGTAATTTTATTGTGTTACTTTAAATTACATTTTATACTTTAGTTTATTTAGTAAATATTTCCTTTACTCTATTTCTTGAACTGCATTTCACTGTAAGGTTGTATTCGTATTTCTACCTGTTGTATTCGGCGCATGTGACAAATAACATTTCATTTGATTTGACATAGGGTTGCATGGGAGACACCTTTTAAAGATATATTTGAATTTAGATCTCTCTTTACACTACACAAGTGTCACTACTGGACCTAGTTTGAGTTGTCAAAGTACTGTAATGTGAAGAGGCCCTTAGTTTGAAGACAAGATGAGTGACTGATATTCTGTAATAGTAGGTGAATCAAGGTTTGAGTGGGTGGGTCTGTGTCTGTGAAAGAGGTGTTCAATCTGGGGTATAAAATAGAAGTATAACAGCGCTGTTACTCTTCTGCACTTTCAACTATTCAATTCAAATCTATTAGAAAAAGAAAGTGTATCATGTTGTAAGGTGGGGTCCATTGAATATGCATCAACAAATTCCATGACAGGTTTAGTTGTTTTTTTATATATTTTCATTGGTATTGGTAACCAAGGGGAAATCTGTAATTGGTGTCAAACCAACACTCAAATGTTAGATGTGTCTGTCAATTTAATATTCCAAGATGATTCATCTGACTGTGTTGGTAGATGGTCGCTCTTTAGAATATGTCAACAGAACTGCACAAACATTGCTCTTTTGTTTAAGCAAACATTTGCACTCGTTCTCAACTATGTTGATGTTACACAAGTTCCGTGAGCGTTTAAATAAGGCATATCACCATTTCAGTGACAGATCCTTCAACATCTCATAAATGTTTATTTCAGTCAGGTCCTCACACATCCATAGTCCTGATGAATTGGTAATTGTGATTCCCATGGGCCAAGCTTTAGTCTCTTGTATTGTACCTTTGTCCCCTGGCTTTGGGCATGCATGATAATCAAGAACACTTACCCCTAACCCTGATTGGTTAGTTAGTTCCTCGCCAGACTGTTGGATAGCTGTGCCGAGACTTCTCATAATCTCTCCCTTTCAAAATGTTTACACCCAAAGTTGACCCTCTTTCCAAATAAAATAATTTCCTAGTAGACAGTTTAACTCTTGACAACTATGTAATTAGATTTGACTGACATGATGCTGGTAGATGGAAAATTACTAGAAGTTGCAGGAAGACTTACAGATGGGGAAAGCGGTGAATTTGCATGTATACTTCCCTGTGGAAGGCTGCATTGCCTAGTGCCATTTGATCCTGGTGAGATAGCTCTTTAACATGAAATGGGGGGATTTAAAACAGTTCACTGCAAACTGCTGTCATGAGCAAACACAGTTTGGCCAGCAGCCATATCAGACAATGGAAAAGGCATGCAATTAATCATCTTGGATGCAACAAAGACAGTTTCAGTTAATCTGTTTCAAGGAAGTGGGTTTCACATTTAGAAATTTCCCTGATCTATATCTTGTGAGTTGTTTCTGGCAGCAAATTGCTTCTGTTTTTCCCCGCCCTCCTCGCTGGCTCTCTTAAGCTCTGCAATACGTTTCTGGACTTTACATTTATTTCAGTCTAAAATTAAATCCATCTACCAGCAGCTTCAGCTATCCTTCACCCCTGAATACACTTTAGGTACTTTTTATGTATATTTCTCTTAAATGAGAATTATACTTAAATTGATGTTTCGTATAAATGTAAGTTTCATGTAGTTGACCCATCAACGTCATTATATTATTAGTATACTAGCATGATCAATTCAATGGTATTTTAATTAGAATTCCTGGATATTCCTTATGAATAAGGTGTACAGGTATACTTTTACAAATATACTTCTACTCAGTAATACCACATTGGCTATTGTAATTAGCCATGTAAAGGTTACAATGATTGATGAAGACATCCTCTCAGCCAATGTTACAACAGTCTATTTACAAAACAGTTGAAAAGCTAAATGAGGAACAGCATATTATAAATATTTTTTTTTTAAGTATACTTAAATATATTTAGTGGATATAATTAAAATATACTATTTTTTTAAGTGCAGTGCCTTCGGAAAGTTTTCAGACCACTTGACTTTCTCCACATTTTGTTACGTTACAGCCTTATTCTAAAATTGATTAAATAAAACGTTTTTCTCAGCAATCTACACACAATACCTCATAATGATGAAACAAAACATTTTTTTTTTTTTTTGCAAATGTAAAATTTAAAACAGAAGTACTGAATTCAGACCCTTTGCTATGAAACTCGAAATTGGGCTAAGGTGCATCCTTTTTCCATTGATCATCCTTGAGATGTTTCTTCAACTTGATTGGAGTCCACCTGTGGTAAATTCAATTGATTGGACATGATTTGGATGTATGAGGTCCCACAGTTGACAGTACGTGTCAGAGCAAAAACCAAGCCATGAGGTCGAAGGAATTGTCCATAGAGCTCAGAGACAGGATTGTGTCGAGGCACAGATCTGGGGAAGGTTACCAAAAAAAATATGCAGTATTGAAGGTCCCCAAGAACACAGTGGCCTCCATCATTCTAAAATGTAAGAAGTTTGGAACCACCAAGACTCTTCCTACAGCTGGCCGCCCAGCCAAACTGAGAAATCCTAGGGCCTCCCGGGTGGCGCAGTGGTCTAGGGCACTGCATCGCATCGCAGCACTAGCTGTGCCACCAGAGACTCTGGGTTCGCACCCAGGCTCTGTCGCGACCGGGAGGTCTGTGGGGCGACGCACAATTGGCCTAGCGTCATCCGGGTTTGGCCGGTAGGGATATCCTTGTCTCTTCGCGCACCAGCGACTCCTGTGGCGGGCCGGGCGCATTGCACGTTAACCAAGGTCGCCAGGTGCACGGTGTTTCCTCCGACACATTGCTGGCTTCCGTGTTGGATGCCTATGTAGATATTCCATAGAAAATCAGCCGTTTCCAGCTACAATAGTCATTTCCAACATGAACCATGTCTACACGTTATTTTTTATCAATTTGATTTAATGGACAAAAAAAATAGCTTTTCTTTCAAAAACAAGGACATTTCTAAATGACCCCAAAATTTTGAACAGTAGTGTATATATTCTAAATGGTATTTTCCAAGAAATGATCAAATAGTTTGACAACACTGTTTGTAAGCTTTTAAATTATATAAATCTCAACCGTTTACCTTTTCTAGTGAGGAAGACATGGATGACTCATGGTATGGTGAGGTATGCAATCAAAGTTGTTGTTGTCAAAAGTAATTGAATTCAAATGGATTGTATCCTCCACTCTTAGAAAATAATTGTTATTTGCGGAGGTTTAGGGTTCTACCAAGAACCATTTTGATCAGAAGAACCCTTTTTGGGCCTCCGAGTGACGCAGCGGTCTAAGACAAATCGCAATGCTTGAGGCATCACTACAGACCCGGTTTTGATCCCAGGCTGTGTTGTGACCGGGAGTCCCATAGGGCGGCGCACAATTGGCCCAGCGTCATCCGAGTTAGGAGAGGGTTTGGCCGGGAGGGGCTTTACTTGGTTCATCGCGCTCTAGCTCCTTATGGCGGGCCGGGCACCTGCAGGCTGACTTCGGTCGTCAGTTGAACGGTGTTTCCTCCAACACATTGGTGCGGCTCGCTTCCGGGTTGAGCGGGCGGTTCAGGAACGCGGTTTGACAGGTCATGTTTCAGGGGGACACATGACTTGACCTTCTCCTCTCCCGAGCCTGTTGGGGAGTTGCAGCGATGAGACAAGATCGTAATTGGATAGAAGAAGAACCCCTTTTGGAAGACGGGTTCTTTGTAAGGCAAAGGGTTCTACCTAGAACCTTTAACATCAAAATAACTGTTTTTGGAAGAAAGGGTTCTTAGATGATTTTTTAGAAGGCAAGAAGGGTTCTACATGGAACCATATGTAACATGCTCCATTGAAGGGAGATTCTCAGAATCGTTTGTTTTACTGTAATATCTGTGTACATTGATTGGTTGATTAATTGTATGCTACACAAAGATAAATAGCATACCGTTTTCTAAACTAATCCAATCTGTTAGTAATTGGATTTATTGCACCCATTACTGAGATGGTTGTTCCAGTTTATATGATTGAGGTTGTCTCACTGTTTAATTTACCCTACCCTGGCAGTCATTCTGAATGCAGGCTGCGGGCCTCAACAATTCCACTCTGGGCTGCATAATGTGACTTGCAGGCCTGATATGGCCTGTAAACCAGGAGATTCCTAACACCCTTGTGTTACGGTATAACTAGGCCCTCAAAGAAAGGCCTTATGATATATGTAATGTATTGGCATAAATAATGACATTTTAAAGTCTAATAAGGCTGGCGGATCTATTCATAGAGGATTCTTGAAAGAACCCTCCAGAGATTAAAGGGTTCTCGGTAGAACCCTTCATAGAAGGTTCTAGGAAGAACCTTTAGATGATAAAATTGTTCTAGGTAGAACCATATACAGGGGGTTCTTTAAATTACACTACATAGAGGGTTCTAGATAGAGCCCTCTGCAAAGGGTTCTACCCAGCACCAAAAATGGTTCCCTTATGTGGACAAACCGAAGAACCCTGTATGCCTCTACTGAGCACGTTGTTCTAATAGTGTATTGTAAGCATGCATGTGGGGGTTGGCATTATTTCATGACAGGCCTACAATTGACTGGCTCAGTGAAAAACCCAGGGTACTGTTCAGTAGGGTACAACGTTAAAATGTTCCTCAATGGGAAATTACAGTGTGTGTTCTTATTGGAACTCCTTGACCTCCCTGTTTTACTCTGTTTCAAAAGGTTTTCCACTCAAGTTGATCCAGTTGGTCACCATATTTTTGTTAAACAGATTAGGTTACCTGGCACCGCCAGAGTTCACATGAAGTGTACTAGAACACACACAAAACAATTATGCAAAGGATTGGCTTACATTTCCCTGGAATTATGTTGCAGTTTAACTGTCCAATTGTTTTGTTACTTGCTAGTGTAAACATTCAGTGAAAAGGAAGTTTTCC